>NW_028318385.1:3047500-3347500 GCF_062004578.1 Staurois parvus | reverse complement strand
AATACCTCCTGCCGCACTAAACACGCGCTCCGATGCCACGCTACTGGCCGGGCATGACAGCCTTTCAAGGGCAAATTCAGCTAGTTGGGGCCAAAGGTCAAGTTTCGTTGCCCAGTAGTCAAGGGGATTGTCTACCTCGGTTGGCAGGGTGCTGTCCAAGTAGGCCCAAGCCTGTTGTTTGAGCTCCTGCTCCAGGTCCACCTGATGCTGCTGCTGCTGCTGCGGCTGGTTAGTAGTTTCCTCACTGCGCTGGTGAAGAAAGCTACTCATCATCGACTGCAGACTGAGGCAGCCACTGCTGGTGGAGCTGCCACTGCTCCTACCACCCCACCCCTCCCCTGCTGCCATGCCAGCGGAACGCGAGCGCACAGGGCCCACAGTGTCTGAGGATGGACGTTGGCGCACAAAGGCAGAGACCAACTGACTACATAGGTGGTTTTTATAGTACGTAATTTTGGCCTCCCTCTCAGCAGGTGTGAAAAAGGCCACCATTTTGGACCGGTAGCGAGGGTCCAACAAGGTGGACAGCCAAAAGTCATCCCTCTGTCTGATGGTTATTATTCGGCTGTCGCTACGCAAGCAACCGAGCATGCTATGGGCCATTTGTGCCAAGGAATGCGAGGGACTCCCTGCCTCCATCTCCACAGCATACTGCCACGGTGCGTCTGGGTCCTCTGTCTCCTCCTCCTCCTCCTCTACCAGATGCTCCTGCTCCTCCACTCCTGTCCGCTGAGTGGAAAAACCACCCATTTCACTCAATAATTCCTGAGCACAAATGTCCTCCTCTACCTCCTCCTCTTCTTCCTGTCCTGCCCCCACAGGGGTCATGTGGCGTTGAGATCTGTGCGCCACGTCTACCGCACCCTGACCAGCCATTGTTAACAGCATTTGTTCCAGGACGTGCAACAGAGGAATGACGTCGTTCATCCCATAGTCCTGCCGACTCACGAATAGCGTGGCCTCCTCAAAGGGCCTGAGCAAGCGGCAGGTGTCACGCATGAGCTGCCAATGGCTGACATCTAAGTTACACAGGGGAGTACCTTTATCCGCTTGTAACATCAGGAAATCGGTGATGGCCTTTCGCTGCTCGTAAAGGCGGTCTAACATGTGTAGGGTTGAATTCCACCTTGTTGCAACGTCGCAGATCAGGCGATGCTGTGGAATTCCGTTCTGCCGCTGCAGCTCAATGAGGGTGTTCTTTGCGGTGTAGGAATGGCTGAAATGCATGCACAGTTTACGTGACATTTTAAGGATGTCTTGCAGTGGGATGGTGGATTTTAGGAACCGCTTGACAACCAGATTGAACACGTGAGCCATGCATGGCGCATGGCACAACCTTCCTTGACGCAGAGCAGACACCATGTTCTTTCCGTTGTCAGTCAACATGGTTCCGATTTTTAGTTTGCGCGGAGACAGCCATCTGTCGATTTCTCTGTTCATTACACTCAGCAGTTCCTCCCCTGTGTGACTACGTTCGCCAAGGCATACCAGGTGCAGCACAGCGTGACACCGTTGCGCCCTGCACATGTGATATGCCGGTCGGGTAATGGGACTTGGCACGGGGGTGGCGGCTGAGGACACGGCGGAAAAAGAGGTGGTAGAGGCGGACATGCTTGCTGGACCAAGGACGTGCAAACGTGGAGGCAAAAGCGTCGTGACCTGTCCAAGTTGCTGGTGCGGCTGTGCCGGCACCACGTTCACCCAGTGGGCCGTAAATGACATGTACTGTCCCTGACCGTAGTTACAGCTCCACACGTCGGCGCTGCCGTGCACTTTGGCAGAGACCGACATGCTCAAAGACTGGCCCACCATCTCTTCTACATGTGAATGCAGGGCTGGCACTGCCTTTTGGGCAAAGAAATGACGGCTTGGCACTCTCCACCGCGGCGCGGCACAAGCCATCATTTCTCGGAAAGGTGCTGAGTCCACCAGTTGGAAAGGGAGGGACTGCAGCACCAGCAACTTGGACAGGAGGACGTTCAGCTTTTGCACCGTCGGGTGCGTGCTCGCAAACTGTTGTCTCTTGGATACGGATTCCAAGAAAGACTGTTGACGGAATCCGAGAAGAGGAGTAGCAGGAGAAGGAGCATCTGAACGAGCGGAAGATGCCAACGAGCGACAACTCCCCTCAGCAGAGGTGTTGGAGCCTTGACTGGCTGATAGAGGGCGATTGACGACGTCGGGTGACGGAGCAAGTAACGGAGCGGGTGATGGAGCGGGGGCTGGGGCAGGCAGAACCGCCGTATGTTTATCACGGTTTTCCCAGGCCACCGAATGGTGACGCTGCATATGCTGACGCAACGCTGTAGTCCCAACATGGGCCCCCTGGCCACGCTTGCATTTCTGGCCACATAGTCGACATACGGCTACGTTTACTTCCTCGGGCGGCTTGAGGAAAAATTGCCACACCACCGAGTAGGAAACTTTGCCCCCGCTACTCTTCACTGGCTGACTGCTACTTCCTCCGTGCGCACCGGCACCACTACTGGCCGTGGTGGTAGGCTGCAGTGGAGCTGGTGCTCTACTCCGTGGACGTTTGGCTCCACTGACACTGATGCGACCCTGCTGCTGTCTCCTGGGCAACCCACCGACTGTTTTGCTCGCTGCCAAGCTGCCACCCTCTTCTCCTGATGATGCGGAAGAAATTGCCTGATGACGACGAGGCTGCCAAGTGCGATCAACCTCCTCATCATCAAGTAGGGTCTCCGCCTCACTACTAGCCCCCTCGGCTGCGTCTGGGTCAGGAGACAGACCTGTCTCTAGACCGGCTACCGAGCCACTCTCCTCGCCAGTACTTGTTCGCTTGGCTGCTGAAAAGGCCGATGTCTCCCCCCGTTCCTGACCGCCCTCTGTTAGCTCTTCCTCACTGTACAGTGGGGCTGAGCCCACAGCATGCGATACTTCGCTTGGTGAGGGAACAGCAAAGGACAGGGGCAGGTAGAGGACACGTGATTTCAGTGGGCTTGGTCCCGGGCCATGCCAACTAACGGTTGTGTCTGACGTACCCACCGACCGTTGGCTGTAGGTGTCAGAGGTGACCTGGGAAGAGGAAGACGACCGAGCCAACCAATCAATGACGGCAGGGTTGTCGGTGGAGACACGACCGCTGGATGACACCGGGAGCACTGGCCTCTGGCTGCGAATACTGCTGCCTCGACCCCTTCCTCTGCTGCCACGTCTGCTCGCTCCTAAAACATTGCCTCCTCTGCCACTCCTCTGCATGTTGTCTGACATACTATTTAATTCAACGATTAGGTGTCCCTGAGTAACAATTCTCTGGCACTCAGTAACAATTCTGTCTGTCCCTGAGTATGAATTCTGTGGCCCTGAGTAACAATTCTGTGTCTGTGCGAGTAACAATTCTGTGTCTGTGCGAGTAACAATTCTGTGTCTGTGCAAGTAACAATTTTGTGTCTGTGCGAGTAACAATTCTCTGGCACTCAGTAACAATTCTGTCTGTCCCTGAGTAACAATTCTCTGGCACTCAGTAACAATTCTGTCTGTCCCTGAGTATGAATTCTGTGGCCCTGAGTAACAATTCTGTGTCTGTGCGAGTAACAATTCTGTGTCTGTGCAAGTAACAATTTTGTGTCTGTGCGAGTAACAATTCTCTGGCACTCAGTAACAATTCTGTCTGTCCCTGAGTAACAATTCTCTGGCACTCAGTAACAATTCTGTCTGTCCCTGAGTAACAATTCTCTGGCACTCAGTAACAATTCTGTCTGTCCCTGAGTAACAATTCTCTGGCACTCAGTAACAATTCTGTGTCTGTGCGAGTAACAATTCTGTGTCTGTGCAAGTAACAATTTTGTGTCTGTGCGAGTAACAATTCTCTGGCACTCAGTAACAATTCTGTCTGTCCCTGAGTAACAATTCTCTGGCACTCAGTAACAATTCTGTCTGTCCCTGAGTAACAATTCTCTGGCACTCAGTAACAATTCTGTCTGTCCCTGAGTATGAATTCTGTGGCCCTGAGTAACAATTCTGTGTCTGTGCGAGTAACAATTCTGTGTCTGTGCAAGTAACAATTTTGTGTCTGTGCGAGTAACAATTCTCTGGCACTCAGTAACAATTCTGTCTGTCCCTGAGTAACAATTCTCTGGCACTCAGTAACAATTCTGTCTGTCCCTGAGTATGAATTCTGTGGCCCTGAGTAACAATTCTGTGTCTGTGCGAGTAACAATTCTGTGTCTGTGCAAGTAACAATTTTGTGTCTGTGCGAGTAACAATTCTCTGGCACTCAGTAACAATTCTGTCTGTCCCTGAGTAACAATTCTCTGGCACTCAGTAACAATTCTGTCTGTCCCTGAGTAACAATTCTCTGGCACTCAGTAACAATTCTGTGTCTGTGCGAGTAACAATTCTGTGTCTGTGCAAGTAACAATTTTGTGTCTGTGCGAGTAACAATTCTCTGGCACTCAGTAACAATTCTGTCTGTCCCTGAGTAACAATTCTCTGGCACTCAGTAACAATTCTGTCTGTCCCTGAGTAACAATTCTCTGGCACTCAGTAACAATTCTGTCTGTCCCTGAGTATGAATTCTGTGGCCCTGAGTAACAATTCTGTGTCTGTGCGAGTAACAATTCTGTGTCTGTGCAAGTAACAATTTTGTGTCTGTGCGAGTAACAATTCTCTGGCACTCAGTAACAATTCTGTCTGTCCCTGAGTAACAATTCTCTGGCACTCAGTAACAATTCTGTCTGTCCCTGAGTAACAATTCTCTGGCACTCAGTAACAATTCTGTCTGTCCCTGAGTAACAATTCTCTGGCACTCAGTAACAATTCTGTCTGTCCCTGAGTATGAATTCTGTGGCCCTGAGTAACAATTCTGTGTCTGTGCGAGTAACAATTCTGTGTCTGTGCAAGTAACAATTTTGTGTCTGTGCGAGTAACAATTCTCTGGCACTCAGTAACAATTCTGTCTGTCCCTGAGTAACAATTCTCTGGCACTCAGTAACAATTCTGTCTGTCCCTGAGTAACAATTCTCTGGCACTCAGTAACAATTCTGTCTGTCCCTGAGTAACAATTCTCTGGCACTCAGTAACAATTCTGTCTGTCCCTGAGTATGAATTCTGTGGCCCTGAGTAACAATTCTGTGTCTGTGTGAGTAACAATTCTGTGTCTGTGCAAGTAACAATTTTGTGTCTGTGCGAGTAACAATTCTCTGGCACTCAGTAACAATTCTGTCTGTCCCTGAGTAACAATTCTCTGGCACTCAGTAACAATTCTGTCTGTCCCTGAGTAACAATTCTCTGGCACTCAGTAACAATTCTGTCTGTCCCTGAGTAACAATTCTCTGGCACTCAGTAACAATTCTGTGTCTGTGCGAGTAACAATTCTGTGTCTGTGCAAGTAACAATTTTGTGTCTGTGCGAGTAACAATTCTCTGGCACTCAGTAACAATTCTGTCTGTCCCTGAGTAACAATTCTCTGGCACTCAGTAACAATTCTGTCTGTCCCTGAGTAACAATTCTCTGGCACTCAGTAACAATTCTGTCTGTCCCTGAGTATGAATTCTGTGGCCCTGAGTAACAATTCTGTGTCTGTGCGAGTAACAATTCTGTGTCTGTGCAAGTAACAATTTTGTGTCTGTGCGAGTAACAATTCTCTGGCACTCAGTAACAATTCTGTCTGTCCCTGAGTAACAATTCTCTGGCACTCAGTAACAATTCTGTCTGTCCCTGAGTATGAATTCTGTGGCCCTGAGTAACAATTCTGTGTCTGTGCGAGTAACAATTCTGTGTCTGTGCAAGTAACAATTTTGTGTCTGTGCGAGTAACAATTCTCTGGCACTCAGTAACAATTCTGTCTGTCCCTGAGTAACAATTCTCTGGCACTCAGTAACAATTCTGTCTGTCCCTGAGTAACAATTCTCTGGCACTCAGTAACAATTCTGTCTGTCCCTGAGTAACAATTCTCTGGCACTCAGTAACAATTCTGTGTCTGTGCGAGTAACAATTCTGTGTCTGTGCAAGTAACAATTTTGTGTCTGTGCGAGTAACAATTCTCTGGCACTCAGTAACAATTCTGTCTGTCCCTGAGTAACAATTCTCTGGCACTCAGTAACAATTCTGTCTGTCCCTGAGTAACAATTCTCTGGCACTCAGTAACAATTCTGTCTGTCCCTGAGTATGAATTCTGTGGCCCTGAGTAACAATTCTGTGTCTGTGCGAGTAACAATTCTGTGTCTGTGCAAGTAACAATTTTGTGTCTGTGCGAGTAACAATTCTCTGGCACTCAGTAACAATTCTGTCTGTCCCTGAGTAACAATTCTCTGGCACTCAGTAACAATTCTGTCTGTCCCTGAGTAACAATTCTCTGGCACTCAGTAACAATTCTGTCTGTCCCTGAGTAACAATTCTCTGGCACTCAGTAACAATTCTGTCTGTCCCTGAGTATGAATTCTGTGGCCCTGAGTAACAATTCTGTGTCTGTGCGAGTAACAATTCTGTGTCTGTGCAAGTAACAATTTTGTGTCTGTGCGAGTAACAATTCTCTGGCACTCAGTAACAATTCTGTCTGTCCCTGAGTAACAATTCTCTGGCACTCAGTAACAATTCTGTCTGTCCCTGAGTAACAATTCTCTGGCACTCAGTAACAATTCTGTCTGTCCCTGAGTAACAATTCTCTGGCACTCAGTAACAATTCTGTCTGTCCCTGAGTATGAATTCTGTGGCCCTGAGTAACAATTCTGTGTCTGTGCGAGTAACAATTCTGTGTCTGTGCAAGTAACAATTTTGTGTCTGTGCGAGTAACAATTCTCTGGCACTCAGTAACAATTCTGTCTGTCCCTGAGTAACAATTCTCTGGCACTCAGTAACAATTCTGTCTGTCCCTAAGTAACAATTCTCTGGCACTCAGTAACAATTCTGTCTGTCCCTGAGTATGAATTCTGTGGCCCTGAGTAACAATTCTGTGTCTGTGCGAGTAACAATTCTGTGTCTGTGCAAGTAACAATTTTGTGTCTGTGCGAGTAACAATTCTCTGGCACTCAGTAACAATTCTGTCTGTCCCTGAGTAACAATTCTCTGGCACTCAGTAACAATTCTGTCTGTCCCTGAGTAACAATTCTCTGGCACTCAGTAACAATTCTGTCTATCCCTGAGTATGAATTCTGTGGCCCTGAGTAACAATTCTGTGTCTGTGCGAGTAACAATTCTGTGTCTGTGCAAGTAACAATTTTGTGTCTGTGCGAGTAACAATTCTCTGGCACTCAGTAACAATTCTGTCTGTCCCTGAGTAACAATTCTCTGGCACTCAGTAACAATTCTGTCTGTCCCTGAGTAACAATTCTCTGGCACTCAGTAACAATTCTGTCTGTCCCTGAGTAACAATTCTCTGGCACTCAGTAACAATTCTGTCTGTCCCTGAGTATGAATTCTGTGGCCCTGAGTAACAATTCTGTGTCTGTGCGAGTAACAATTCTGTGTCTGTGCAAGTAACAATTTTGTGTCTGTGCGAGTAACAATTCTCTGGCACTCAGTAACAATTCTGTCTGTCCCTGAGTAACAATTCTCTGGCACTCAGTAACAATTCTGTCTGTCCCTGAGTAACAATTCTCTGGCACTCAGTAACAATTCTGTCTGTCCCTGAGTATGAATTCTGTGGCCCTGAGTAACAATTCTGTGTCTGTGCGAGTAACAATTCTGTGTCTGTGCAAGTAACAATTTTGTGTCTGTGCGAGTAACAATTCTCTGGCACTCAGTAACAATTCTGTCTGTCCCTGAGTAACAATTCTCTGGCACTCAGTAACAATTCTGTCTGTCCCTGAGTAACAATTCTCTGGCACTCAGTAACAATTCTGTCTGTCCCTGAGTAACAATTCTCTGGCACTCAGTAACAATTCTGTCTGTCCCTGAGTAACAATTCTGTCTGTCCCTGAGAATGAATTCTGTGGCCCTGAGTAACAATTCTCTGGCACTCAGTAACAATTCTGTCTGTCCCTGAGTAACAATTCTCTGGCACTCAGTAACAATTCTGTCTGTCCCTGAGTATGAATTCTGTGGCCCTGAGTAACAATTCTGTGTCTGTGCGAGTAACAATTCTGTGTCTGTGCAAGTAACAATTTTGTGTCTGTGCGAGTAACAATTCTCTGGCACTCAGTAACAATTCTGTCTGTCCCTGAGTAACAATTCTCTGGCACTCAGTAACAATTCTGTCTGTCCCTGAGTAACAATTCTCTGGCACTCAGTAACAATTCTGTCTGTCCCTGAGTATGAATTCTGTGGCCCTGAGTAACAATTCTGTGTCTGTGCGAGTAACAATTCTGTGTCTGTGCAAGTAACAATTTTGTGTCTGTGCGAGTAACAATTCTCTGGCACTCAGTAACAATTCTGTCTGTCCCTGAGTAACAATTCTCTGGCACTCAGTAACAATTCTGTCTGTCCCTGAGTAACAATTCTCTGGCACTCAGTAACAATTCTGTCTGTCCCTGAGTAACAATTCTCTGGCACTCAGTAACAATTCTGTCTGTCCCTGAGTAACAATTCTCTGGCACTCAGTAACAATTCTGTCTGTCCCTGAGTATGAATTCTGTGGCCCTGAGTAACAATTCTGTGTCTGTGCGAGTAACAATTCTGTGTCTGTGCAAGTAACAATTTTGTGTCTGTGCGAGTAACAATTCTCTGGCACTCAGTAACAATTCTGTCTGTCCCTGAGTAACAATTCTCTGGCACTCAGTAACAATTCTGTCTGTCCCTGAGTAACAATTCTCTGGCACTCAGTAACAATTCTGTCTGTCCCTGAGTATGAATTCTGTGGCCCTGAGTAACAATTCTGTGTCTGTGCGAGTAACAATTCTGTGTCTGTGCAAGTAACAATTTTGTGTCTGTGCGAGTAACAATTCTCTGGCACTCAGTAACAATTCTGTCTGTCCCTGAGTAACAATTCTCTGGCACTCAGTAACAATTCTGTCTGTCCCTGAGTAACAATTCTCTGGCACTCAGTAACAATTCTGTCTGTCCCTGAGTAACAATTCTCTGGCACTCAGTAACAATTCTGTCTGTCCCTGAGTAACAATTCTGTCTGTCCCTGAGAATGAATTCTGTGGCCCTGAGTAAGAATTCTCTGGCACTCAGTAACAATTCTGTCTGTCCCTGAGTAACAATTCTCTGGCACTCAGTAACAATTCTGTCTGTCCCTGAGTAAAAATTCTGTGGCCCTAATAACGTTTCTGTGGCCCTAAGTAACAATTCTCTGGCACTGAGTAACAATTCTGTCTGTCCCTGAGTATGAATTCTGTGGCCCTAACTAGCGTTTCTTTGTCCCTAAATAACGATTCTGTGGCCCTCATTAACAAGTCTGTGTCCCTGAGTAATGGTTCTCTGTCCCTAAGTAACTTCTCTCTGTCCCCAATTCTCGTTTCTGTGGCCCTAACTCTGTCCCTGTCCCTAGTACAGAGCGGTCTGCCTCTGTTCAATGACTGCAGGCAAATGAAGATTTCCAAAATGGCCGCTATATATACCTCGACCATTACACAGTGCTGGCTGGCTGGCTGCTGATTGGCTGATGCGATCACATGTCGTTGAGGAATGCATTATGGGGCAGCGCGCCTTGTCTGCGCGCCTTCCCCGACATCCCCGCTCCGTCGCCGCACATGTCAGCCGCCATTTTCGGAAAAATTTCGATTCGCGCGTCCGAATTAGGCTGTTTTTCGGATTCGGCACGAATCGAAATTTTTCCGATATTCGACTCGAATTCCACTTCGGATACTTCGATTCGCTCATCTCTAATATATATATATAGAGAGAGAGAGAGAGAGAGAGAGAGCAAAAGAGAGAGAGAGAGAGAGAGAGAGAACTAACTGTCCAGCTTGCACACTTCCATCAGTGCAAAAAGGTCAACAATTTGTAAGTATCCCATAAATCTCATTGAATGGCTAATTATATTCATTACTTGCCATATCATATTCCACACTATGGATAACAGTCAAAACTTTTAGTTCAGTAGAATTATGGTTACCTCTTTAAAAAGTTACATCTACCGCCAGTGCCAATTAACAGCATTTAACATTAACTTTGTTCAAAAGAGTTTTCTAAATGTCCACAAAATACTAACATTTTTTTAAAAGCTGTAGATAGCAAGTTGAGCAATGAAGGGGGTGAACATTGGAGACTGCAGCCCCTCAAGAGAGTTAAAAAATGTTGTACTCTTCATAGGGGTTGATTGGATATCTTAACAATGAAGTACTTGTTGTAGAAGTGCAGAAATTCTACAGCTGCTCTATATATTTGCTCCTTTCAGCTGTTGTAACAGAATAGTTAAGACTAAGAAAACAATCTACTAGACTGGATTTGATAGGATAACATTGCAAGAGGCACTAGCTTGACCCTATTGTGTCTAAGTTTATATGTACTAGTCTGTGGGAAATGAGGTATTTCCTTCTTTGCTTGTATTTAACTTGAGGTGTCTGGGAAACGGCGACCTTTTGGTCATTTTGGTGAAATCATAATAATTTGTGATTAAGACCAAGAAATCTTTTTCTTTCAGCATTTGCTAACATAAATATAAAAACATTAAACATAAATTAAAAACATTAATTTCAGTTTAGGTGCAAAATATTTAGAGACTGTAAAGGTTCTTTTTTGTGAAGGAGTCCTCTAAACATAGGTGTCTGCACAACTTTGAGAAATTATCCAATGCAGCCACCTGTGTGTGTGTGATTTGTGTGTGATTTGGACAGATTTCTGCTGTTTTTCTCCTCGGGGAATCTGCATTAATATTTTTCTCATGTGGTCAGTAGGGATGAGCTTGGAGATCCAGTTAAACATAGGTTCAACCTGAAAACAGCATGTTTGCATTTGGAGAACAAACTGGCTATATTTGGCCAGTTTGTCCGGTTGAACCCCCAGCTGATGTTTGCATACAGCATTAGTCAGAAGTCTGTCATTTTTCAGCAGTATCACTACTGCCGCAAAATAACAGATTCCCACTACCTTTCGTGAATTAACTAATTGGTCAGCGGGGATTCTGGGTAATGGCATTGACCAAATGAGCATATTTGGTCAATGATGTCATCTCTGGCTGGTTTATTGACATACAGCAGCTGTCTTGGATCTGTCATTTGCGATGGAAGTGGCAGTGGGTGAACATCATTGGGTGTGGCTGGTCATTGTGTCAGTGGGTCAACATTGTTGGTGGGTGGATCATTGTAATTGATGTGGATCTACATAACTGGATAATACTATTGACATTGGATTCATATCGGGGGCATTACTTGTTTTTTTATTAAAGAACTTTTTCATGGTGTGTATATGTGTTTTTTATTTGCTATATACCCCTTAGTCATTTACCTGGGGCCCCTTATTCTAAAGGTGGCTTCCAAATTCTGATAAGTCCCCTTTCAAGGCCTCACATTCCAATTAGGGTACAGCATGTGGCGATGGGGCTCTTGTCTCCATCAACACAAGAACATCGTGTCTTGCAGGAGAATATATTCAAAAATGCACATTTTTAAGTGCTCTTTTCTGAAAACTCCAGAACTGAAAAATCTTACTTAGCTTCCCTTTCTCTCTAATATTTATGAAGGTGCTGGGCATATTAATATTATTATTATACAGGATTTATATAGCGCCAACAGTTTGCTCAGAGCTTTACAATATAAAGGGAGACAATAGAGCAACAATACAGTTCAATACAAGAGGGTTAGGAGGGCCCTGCTCCTTGGAGCTTACAATCTAAAAGGGAGGGGCTAGTGGTACAAAAGGTAATAACTGTGGTGGATGGACTGGTAGGAGAAATAGAAGATTCTATTATTAGCTAAAGGCAGGATAGGCTTCCCTGAAGAGATAGGTTTTTGCCAACGCTGCCTAAAAGTGGGCAGAGTAGGCGATAGTCTGATAGACTGGGGTAGAGCGTTCCATAGATGGGGGAGGCTCTGGAGAAGTCTTGGAGACAAGCATGGGAGGAGGAGACAGGAGACAAGAGAGATAGAGAGCAGGAGGTCATGGGAGGAGTGGAGAGGACGGTTTGAGTGATGTTTGGAGACAGGATTGGTGATGTAATTTGGGGCAGAGTTATAAGTGGTTTTTATGTTATTGTTAATGTTTTGAATTTTATTAGTTGGGCAATGGGAAGCCAGTGGAGGGATTGGCAGAGAGGGACGGCAGATATGGAACATTACAGTTAGTGGATGAGTCTGGCAACAGCATTCATTATAGACTGAAGAGAGGATAGCCTGTGATTAGGTAGGCCAATGAGGAGGGAGTTACAATAGTCAAGGCGAGAGATAACCAGGGAGTGAATAAGTTGCTTAGTGGTTTCGGTGGTTAAGAACTGGCGGATCTTGGAGATGTTGCGGAGGTGAAGTCTACAAGATTTAGACAGTGATTGGATTTGGGCCTGAAAGGACAGATGGGAGTCTGATGATTGTATTATTGATCTTAAAGGAGAAGTCAGGGAGGGGGGCACGGGCTGGAGGGAATAGTATGAGTTTTAGAAAGATTTTGTTTGAGGAAATGGAGTGACATCCATGCCAATATGTCACTTAGTAGGTTAGTAATGCGAGAGAAGACTGAAGGGGTGAGGTGAGGAGTAGAAAGATAGATTTGTGTGTCTTCAGCATACAGATGGTATTTAAAGCCATGGGAGTTTATCAAGTAACGAAGGGAGGACGTGTAGATGGAGAAGAGAAGGAATCCAAGGACAAAACCTTGAGGGACCCCTACAGAAAGAGGAAGTGGAGAGGAGGAGACAGAGTTATAGGTAATGCTGAAGGAGCGCTGTGATAGGTAGGAGGAGAACCAGGAAAGAGCAGAGTCTTGGAGGCCAAGAGAGTGGCCTCTATTAATTTATGGTAAATTTTATATGATATATAATTTACCATAAATAGCCCTGTCTGCACTGTGTTGCCAGATCTCATTATTGGTTGTAAATTAGATGTGGACATTGCGTGGAAGCTAAAGTGTTTATCTCTGAAGAAGAGGGTACGTCCTTGAAATGTGTCAGTCAACAGCATAACTGGGTGTTGTTGGGGCACTATATGATGTCTTGTAGTCTTTAATGCTCTTACAATGTATACCTTTGTGAGTACCCATTTGTTACTTTCTACATTTGTAATAAAACCTTTGGTAATACACTAGGTACTTGCACCCTTCTGTCTGTTCTCTTTGGAGTTGTACATTGGATTCCCCTGTCTGAGGAGGGCTGCATTAGCTGAGCATTTTGTGCATTTATTGATTTATTTCATAGTCTTTTCCAACTGTGGAAGACCTCTGAGAACTGGGAGTGATTGTGTTTTTTTTATGTGGAAACCCATAACAAACCTATAGTGGAATTTTCTCAATTATGCCTACAAAAAGAAAATATAGTTTGAGCTGCTGAATGGTTTTAAAAAAATTCCCAGCAACTCATGCAATTATTTAACAAAAGCTTACAAATTGACCTTGAAAAAGGCCAGAAAAAAATAACAAGATTTGGCACCAATAGACTTCAATGGGGTTTGGCACTATGTTTTGGTATAGCTGAATTTTTGCTAGGTTTGCCGAACCTCCTGTGTCCAAACTTGCCCAGTTAACTCATCCCCTACTGGTCATTAACAGGGGTGGACTGACCATTTGGAAACTCGGGCACTGCCCGAGGGCCCAGGGTCAATAGGGAGCCCCATGAGATACCCCTGGTACCTTTTTCATAGGCTTTTTTGAGTTTGGACAAGGACACAGGTGCCCCATGATCCCCTATTGCCCGGGGGGCCCCATGAGTTGTCAGTCCGCCCCTGGTCAGAAATGAGCAAATTGCTAAATTCATTTGTCATCATCCAACTACATTTGTCAGGATGGATCAAATCTAAAACATGATAGTTTAATTTTGCCCATACTTGCTGTGCCATTGAGTTTTTATTCTCCAAGTCAAAGCTATTATCATAGTTCACCAAGAGCAAACAAGGTACCTGCTGGATTTGAAGATGCACTTGTGTTTATGGAATGGTTTCATCATGATTTCCAGCTTATGATATCAAGCACACTAATGTCTACAGCAGTGGTCTCCAAACTGTGACCAGGGGGGCGTATGTTGCCCTTTATGCCCCATGTGGCACTGTTTCTCCCACTGACATCATAAACAGGTCATCATTTCTGTCACTGACAGCAACAATAGGGCACTATTCCTTCCACTGACATAAACGGCAGGGCACTATTCTTCCCACTGATACCAACAATGGGGCAATATTCTTCCACTAATACCATTGATGGGGCATTGTTTACTTCCATTGATCCCAGGACATTTTCTACTCTCACTGACCACAGTCTGGCCCCCTCAAAGTCTAAAGGACAGTACACTGGCCCTTTGTTTAGAAAGTTTGGAAATTCCTGATCTACAGTGTGAAGGCAAGCTATTACATGGAGCTGTATGTACCCCTTAGAATAATATTTGTGACAGCTGCCCTGATGATAAAATATTGGTTATTTAACTTATTTAATGGTCTTTATAGCAAAGGTGTCTGAAAATCTGCTTTTTTCTTTTTTAATTGTGGGCAACATAGACAGCCATCTTCCTTCTTTCGTAAGGCTGATTATTTTGTAATAATTTAGTGCTGTCAAAAAGCACATGCATTTTCCTGCTTCAAAATATATTTAGCTGGTTTTCTTGATCTGCTTGATATGTTGAATGTTTGTCTTTTAATTTAGAGGTGTGCAATCAGTTTTCCTGGATCCCAGATAGGTTGGAGGTTGGCAGATTATCAGATGTGCTATTAATTTTACTTCATATTCAATATTATTCCAACATACAGAAAGTTGGAGTTTCAGATATGAGTCATTTTAGCAATCATGGTAGCATTTTTCTAAGTTAACCTGTGGTCCAGTGGAGCAAAAATGTGTCATTAAATGAATAGTATACAAATACTGTATACAAACAACTATCTTCTCTGCCTTAGACAGTTTGTAAAAAAAAACAATAAAAAAGACTAAGCTCACAGTAAATATTTTATGAATTTTATCTTGACTGCGAGACATTTATGAATGAGAGATTTCACTGAAATCTATTGTGACCAAAAAGGCTATAGGCTAAATCTAAGAATTTCACAGATCTTGCAGAAGTTAGGCTTTGTTTTTGCAACTGGTATGTATAATCCTGTAGGTCAAGGGTCAAAGTAAAGAGAGACACCGAGCAAAAACAAAACAATGGAGAAGACAAAAGGTGAGTAGGGAAGGAAATACAGGATAACCTTTGGAGATATAGGATGAAAAAATGGGCAAAAATTTTAGAAAAGGTCAAAGCTGAATGTGTATTTTATTGAAGGTATATTTGATGAAATGAAATAAGAATTTTATGGAGCTCTGACAGCTACTGTTAATAGGAACATACTGGTGCTGCCAAAATATTTGGTAAACAATGAACAATGAAAAATGTAGATTTGCAATCTGTCGATGTTTCAAATGTATTGACGCAAAACATATGTAAGTATAAAAAATTAAGGACAATAGTATAGTTAAACTTAAATAGGTCCCTTTTCTAAGGATCTCTAAATCTGTTTGATGGATACAGGAAAACAGTTTTTCCTGCTGAAGGACTTATTGCTTTGTGATACAGACACCTTTGTCGCAAGCAAATCCAGATCTGTGGCCTCCACTGCAGCACATTTTTTATCAAGAGCACTGTTTAGACCACACCTCAGCCTTTCCGAGTGGACAATGAAGGAGAACCAACACATTGATGTGTCCTTCTGTTGAGTCTGATTGGCTCATAATGTCAGCCCTCCTTCTCCTAGTTAGAGTACTCTGAATAGGATTACAGGATGCCAGTATCAACACATGCCAGCTACTTACACTAGTTGCATTTAGAAATATAATAATATTTTTTATGACTGCCTGGTGTTTAACTTTAAAGTGTTAGTTCATCTTTACAGAAAAAATGTAAAGGTGAACTAACAACAAACACTCTCCCCACACCCCAGTCCCAGTTGTACTTACCTCCAGTGATGCTGAGGTTTCAGAGCCCATGCAGCCCCTCAGATGGTCCGGGAATTTGAAATCCCTTCTTTTGTACCTATTCTCTCTGCAGTGCTTCTGGGATGGTCAGAATTATTCTAATTGGTCAGCACTTGCACAGTGAATCTCTCTAGTCTGTTATGGAAGCTCTGCACAGAGAAGAGTGAGAAGGGAATTTAAAATCCCTTGACTGCTGGACTGGCTGTGTGGGCTCTAACAGCTCAGCATCTTCGGAGATAAATACTGCCCCTAGCTACATCACCAACCTCATCTGCATATATCATCCAAATTGCCCCGTTCCTCCCAAGACATCTTGCTCTCTAGCTCCCTCATCACCTCCTCCCACATTCGCCTCCAGGACTTCTGCAGAGCCTCTTCCATCCTATGGAACTCCTTACCGAAGTATGTACAGGCAGCCCCCCCCCATCTGCCTTTAGGCGATCTTTGAAAACTTATTCAGGGAAGCCTATCCCACCTCCAACTAAGAACTGTACTTAAATCACCTCCATCAGATCATCCCCCTACAGCTATCACCTTTTGTACCACCTCCCCCTTCCTTTAGATTGTAAGCTCCACAAGCAGGGCCCTTCTATTCCTTTTGTACTGAAATGTATTGCAATTGTATTGTCTCCCTTTATATTGTAAAGCGCTGTGCAAATGGTTGGTGCTATATGTAGCAATTGCACGTACAAATATGGATGTGAACATCCATTTTGCTAAAGATCCTCCATCTTGTGTCATTCTCACTCCAAATCAACCCCCTCCCTTTCTGTTGAATGTCAGGTGGTCTGGTGTGGCTGAGTTCAGGAGTGCATCGGGCACAGCTGGATACACATCATGGTTATAAACCCCATTAGCTGATTCCAGTGTGTCTGGCAGACTCTTGCTCTGAGCTGCTCGTAAAGCTATAAACCCGTCAGTCACTGGACTTGAGAGCATTCCGGAATAGCAGTAAAACCTATATCTTATTTGGAAACCACTATTTCATACACTTTCATAACTTCTCATAGGAAATACACACACTAAAACAAAACATATATTCAGAGAGGTAATTTTAATACAAGTCACCTGATACCTTACACCCCTAGATTATGCCTACCCGAGAGCAGAAAGCAATATCTCTTTAACCATCACAGGCAGATATGTCATATGTGATGTCTGGGCATTCAGAATATCATTCTGCATACTATCCTACCAGTGGATAGGATGCTACATGTACCTATGTAAGGTTATTGACCATGGTATAACTTGCGAGGGATTTTGGTCCTAGCTTTGGTTTCCGCCTAGACCCCCCTCCCCAATGAGGCAATTGGCCCTTGGCTTCAGAGACACCCCCTGCTCGGGAACTACAAAATAGGCTGTCAGGCCTGGAGAAGTAAGATGAAGAGATCTCCCTTTTAACATCAGGAACCAACTTTGGGAGAACGGTACCCTTTTGTTCAGGACACTTGAATCTGCTTAAACCAAGTACTCTGGCAAGTATTCTACCTTTCTAAACTTCTTTCTGTTATCTCTCTGCTGTGTTATTGCTCTCTGTATTTATATATACATATTGGCTACATCTTTGTCTGTAAATAATTTTATTGCACCATTTTGATCTTTTTAGTAATAAATCCTATTTTCTGAAAAGTGTTGAACTGTTTCTTAAGCTCTTTAATGCAAACTAAGAATCCCTGTCTCTGAAGAGCGCTACCGTGTGTTTTAAACTTCTGCATATATCTGCCTGCGGTGACAGTGTGTATACAGACGCTTATTCAAACATCATAGTGTTACTGCTAAGATTGGCAAGTTTCCTCCTTCTCTGTACAAAAAGGTGGTGGTGGCAGTGTGAAGGGTTAATTGCGTAATTAACCTGACCCAGTAACAATCGCTCTCAGGCTGCGGCACATAGATTGTGGTCCAGTGAGCTGGAAAATCTTTGTGCAGTGTGCAGCTGAGCGTGGCATTGTTACGCACATGACAGCGCGGTTTTAGATTGGCTAGTCCTTCGGTCACGAGTTGGTGAGAAAGGCTGGGGGTCTGACGCCGTGCCCGTCACACTATATAAATCCTGTATTATAATAATAATAATAATAAATACAGCAGAGACCTGGGAGGATACACAGTGGTAGTTAACCTTTATATTTTTTCTTTAAAGGTGAATTATCCCTTTAAGAGAAGTTAAAAAGAAATACAAAAAAGTATATTTTACATTATTGAATCTTTGAGGCAAATACTGGATCAATGACTTGGTATGGGAGATATCGGGAGGAGAATATTTAAAAAAAAGAGCTATAAATATGCAAAGTATAACAGAACTACTAGCTACAAAGTGCTCTGCTTAGCTCAACTTACACTAAAAACATTTATAAAGGTAATTATTTTAATTAAATTAATAAACATGTTATACTTAGCTGTTCTGTGCAATGATTTTGCCCAGAGAGACTCTAAGGGGTTTATTTACTAAAGCTGGAGAGTGCAAAATCAGACTCACTTCTGCATAGAAACCAGTCAGCTTCCAGGTTTCATTGCCAAAGCTTCATTGAACAAGCTGAGGTTTCTATGCAGAAGGGAGTCTGATTTTGGACTCTCCAGCTTTAGTAAATAAACCCCTAAACGTCTTCTTCTTGGGCCACAATTGGAGCTCTTGGTTCCTCCTTTTCTTTGTGTGCCCTCATAGCAAGCTGTTCTTGAGCCTCGCTGTGTTTGTCTTTTGACACACATAATGTGGTTCAACCCCACTACCCGCTTTCTGTTCACAGGATTTGATTGACAGCAGCAGGAGCCCATGACTCCCGCTGCTGCCTCTGTGAGTAGAGAGAGAGAAGAGAGCTGCTGCAGACGGGCACAGGAATAGATCGAGATAGGCCTCGGGTAAGTATAAAGGGGGGGGGGGGGTTTGATACAGACACTGGGAAATGTTTTAGCATAATTAGAACCACTTTCAAGTGTATTTAAACCAAAAACATGTATTTTATGCAGCTCATCTGCCCTTAGAGGTGGTGGCTGCCTATGTTTTTTCAGACTTTTAGCTTTATTTTCACCTAGTGATCCTGCCAGTAACACTTTCTACTCTAAGACATGGACTACAGAACAATCCCCTTATTTTCTCCCTAACATAGAAGGGATGTGTTTTGCAGTCCACAGATATAGCTGTATAATATATAACTACTATCTGTCAGCAGGTGTCATGCAACGCCCGGCGGGATCTCTAGTGACCCACAGAACGGGATTCCCCAGGAAGCGGATGTCTAAGCCCCAGTCTAAGCCCCAGTCTGCCTTTTCACCAGAGCCCCTGATGGTGGTTATGGACTTGGTGCAAGACTGAGACCAGGTTGCGGTTCCTGAGTGCACCCACCTGTGGTAGAGGGGTCCCGCTGAGGGTATGTGCCGGGGTGAGCCTGACGTAAAGAGGCTGGCAGGTCCTGGACCCGTGCGGGATGGATGGATGACAGTCAGGGGTATGCGTGGTCAGACAAGCAGGGTTGGTAACGGTGGAGGCAGATTGGTACAGAGCAGTAGGCGAAGGGTAAACGGGTCACGAGCCAGGGTTCAGCAACAGGAGATCCAACAACATAAGGGTAGGCAGAAGAGTAGTCAGGGACGAGCCAGGGATCAGAGCAGGAGATGGTCAGCAGGAATCAGGACAGGCAGGGTCGGCAACTAGGAACTTCACTTCAGAAAGTGCACAGGAACTAGACCTTGCGGCAATCTGATCAGCACCTGGCTAGTTTAAATAGCGCGCCCTGCACCGTCATTGGTGCCAGGCACGCGCCTGCGTGCGCGAGTGCGCATGCTGGGCCGCAATTGCTGCTGCGGACGCCCAGGTCCTAGTGCCTACACATTGGTGCGCCTAGGCAATCTGCGCACGCGCAGACCCGTGCGCCAATCCCTGACAGCAGGGGTGTATTTACCACAAGACAAACAAGGCACTTGCCTAGGGCAGCATTTTTCAGGGAGGCAGCACCTCCCCCCCAGAAGAAGGGATGAAATAAGGGACATCCGCACCATGGGAACCAGGTGGGATCCGAGAGAGGCTGTGGGCAGCTTGATGGTGTATGTAGAGCCTGACTCTCGTTCCCGGGGATGTCCGGAGCTGTGAAGATGAGTGTCTCTCTATCGCTGGGGGGGGTAGTGGAAAGTTCTCCCGGGTGGGGGGTAGGGGTGTTGTTGGTCAATGTCAGGCTTTCTCCACAGGAGGGGGAAGGGGGGGTTGTGTTGGTTGGTGTCTATGGGGCAGACAATGTTTGTGTTGTCTAGGCCCTAGGGCAAAATACACCACTGTCAGTCAGCACAGACAGAAAGCGAAGAAAGTTAGCAACTCATAAGATTTTATACAGCATTAACTTGCATTTTTTGCTTATATCAAATAGATATAATTCAATGTTGTATTTAGCAGACAAAGATGGAGAACAAACACTTTAAAGGGTATTTCTACTTTTGCATTCAAATTTAAGAAAACCTCACTCTATATCTGTTCTTTGTTCCTAATGACACAACATAGCTAAAAATATATATTTCTTACCCTTTAGATGTTTCTAAGGAGAAGGTGTCATGACCGATTCTAAACATTTCTGGATGGTCTCAGTGTCTTGATCCCCACACAGACGAGCTATACCTCGTTAACATACAATGCAGGAGGACAGTTTCTAAAACTTTTGTTTAGATAGCCAGTGTTCAAATCTAGTTTACAGCTAATAATGAAAAACTGAAAACACAGTACAGACAAGGTTATTTATGTTAAACCTTACTCCACGGACCCCTTCTAAACATTTCAAAGCAGGGAGAGCGTGCAAGGATTTTTAAGCAAGTAAATCAAAAACTTAAAAGGTAATGTATAAGTACACTGAAAATAGGATCTTTTGACCATATAAGAACCATGTATTTATAAACAGCAGACCCCGTTAACGTATTACTTAAAACATAAGTACATATATATAGTTATAGCCTATGAATACACAACAAAATAAGATAATATTAACCAAATTAGGAAATTATATTTTATTAATATATACACAGCACAAGGTTCATTTACTGTATATGCATGTGAATTGTATTAAACAAACATGAAAAATGTATCACATAATGTGAACATGTGACATCAGACTATGTTTCTTTGGCTCCTGTTTTAAGTTTCACCCTTTGATCCTTAGAGCACAATCTCACATCAGGGTTGCTGTTAGAAAATAAAAAGCTCACCTAGCTGTTTAATTGGGTTAGATCAGCCTGTGGTTTAGGTAAGTAATGAAACACATCAAACATGCAATTAAAAAAATTAAATGCTGATAAATGGAAGAAATCTCCTTACATATGCAAATGCTGCTTAAGACATTTTCATTTGATATTGATTAAAACTACCTCTACATTTAATCCGCAAAGAGCTATATCATACTAAATTGCTAAAAAATTTAAAATGCTACTTTTTGTAAGTAACATTACTTTAACGGATGGAGAAATAAATACACTTTTTTTGAAAAGGAACTCTTCTAAAATTTGTATTTTCTGCTTGTGTGATTGGATCACATCTTTTTTGGAAATTTGAAGAGGGCTTGTTGAAAAATTAGTCATCATCAGCAGGTCTTCTTTTCTGATCTTCTTTTCCTTTACTCATGGACTGATGATGACAGATCATGTGATTACCACAGGCAAACTTCACTAGCTGTATGGAAACGTTCCTGCAGTGGCCGTCTTGGTATTTAAAAGACATGATCAGGTAAATATCTGCAGTGATGTTTGCAACAATCCCTACTATAGGTATACCTGACTTTAAAAAAAAAAAAAAAGTGTTTTTATATGCATTTTAACCCAAAAAATCGGCAGACAGTTGCTCTATCTCTCAGCATTCTTCACAAAAATTTTGCCTGACTGCAGAGCTCAAGCTTATGGGACTCAGTCTTCACAGGACTGAGATTGAGCTCTGCAGTCACTTTTGCAGCAATGTTTTCTTATTCCAGGTCACAATCTTGCACAGTGTCCTTTTGTCTCTTTCGGTCGATTGACCGTGTTGACTGCGCTTATGGTTATCAAGCAATGTTTTCCCAGAAACTGTATATGTTGTCATAACCTTTGATACTATACCTCTCGACACCGCAAATAAATTGGCAACTTCTGTCACAGAGGCACCAGCTAAGTGGGCACCAACAATTTGC
The DNA here is from genome assembly GCF_062004578.1 of Staurois parvus. Classification (NCBI taxonomy): domain Eukaryota; kingdom Metazoa; phylum Chordata; class Amphibia; order Anura; family Ranidae; genus Staurois; species Staurois parvus. The sequence continues at coordinate 3,325,448 of NW_028318385.1, read as the reverse complement.
CCTCTTGAAGCTCAGTAAACTCTGACATGACTCCAAAGTGAGGCTTCCCACCTGTTAGCTAGGTGTCTCATCACACAGTGGAAGTAAAAAAAATCACTTCCGCTTTCAACACGAAAATCGTGTAGTGTTTCTATTTTTTTGTCTAACCCCTGTGTATATATATATATATATATATATATATACACACATACACTCACCAGCCACTTGCTGGTACATCTTGCTAATAGCTGGTTGGATCCCCTTTTTGCCTTCAGAACTGCCTTAATTCTTCATGGCATAGATTCAACAAGGTGTTGGAAACATTCCTCAGAGATTTTAGTCCATATTGACATGAGTTACTGTTGCCTTTCTATCTCGAACTCCAACGAGTCCGCCCATTCTCCTCTGACATCAACAACACTGGATATTTTCTCTTTTGCTGATCATTAACAGTAAACCCCAGAGATGGTTGCGCATGAAAATCCCAGCAGATCAGCAGTTTTTTTTAATATTCAGACCAGCACATCTGGTATCAACAACCATGCCACTTTCAAAGTCACTTAAATCCCCTTTCTTCCCCATTCAGATGCTCGGCTTGAACTTCATCAAGTTGTCTTCACCACGTCTACATACCTAAATGCATTGATTTGCTGCCATATAATTCTTTGATTAGCAATTTGTTTTACCAAGCAATTTAATAGGTGTACCTAATAAAGTGGCTGTTAAGTGTGTATATATATATATATATATATGTGTATGTATATATATATATATATATATGTATATAAAATTGCATTTAGCTGTTACTTTCTATCAATCACATATAACTATTTTTTAAATAATTCCCTCCAAAATAAAGCTCAGTCTACGCTAACATGTAATTTATTCTACAATGTGTACAGTTATACAGAAACATTGCAGTTCTTAAAAATGGTGAAGGTTAAGAGCCGTATTTTTAAGGTTAACAGAAGCCACACTGATCTTAGGATTTTTTTTTTCACATCCTCGTTAATCATTAGTTTTGATCCTACACATTTACCCTGACCACAACTGGAAACAAATGTTGACCTGAAGTATTAAGAAAGCAGCTTTCCGTTTTGCTTTTGTGGTTAACATTAAGCATATGTTCTGTGTGCAAGCTTCATCTTCATCTCATCTTCTATGTGCGATGGAAATCAGCAGCAATAGAATTAAAGATGAAGAGACACTTGAGGTATGTAAAGGTACTGGGAGACTTGTCTGGCTGCTAGGTTTCTAAACATCCATTTGGATTCATAATCTTTATTTGTTTACAGGGTGAATGAATTATTAAATGAAGGTCAAGAATATGTAAAAACTTTTAAGGGCTCATGTACACTGCAGCTGCTAAACTGACGTTCAAGAGCTGTTGAGCGTTTTTTTCAGCAGCCCCTGAACGCAGCCCCTGAACTCTCCTTTATGTTTTCCTATGTGTCCATGTACACATAGTCGTTTACGGTTGTTTAAAGGCAGTTGAGTTTTTTTTTTTAACGCACCAAAATTGCATTCAGGAGTAAACTTTATCGACGTTTCAAACGCCAAACACTTCTAAACGGTGTTAACCGTGTTTACAAGCATTTGCACTTAGACACTTTTTTTGACAGGTCCATATCCAGATGTTGCCCAGAGCCTTTTTTCTTCATAAAAAATACATCCAAAGCATTTTCCATGTATTCAAATGGACCTAGTACACCAGTGCAGTCAGTTCCAGGTTTTGGAAAAAATGGTAGAACGTGCTGCATTATGCTCATGATGGGATCCATAGTGAATACAACCAGAAAAGACAGGTAATCTCAACACATATGCTCTCTCTGCTTCTGCTCTCTCTATTTCTCTCAAAATGTCTGAAATAGTTAATTATTTACTATTTTTCGTGAATTCTGGGCTTTTGGGAAAGTCTCCTGAGGTTATATTTTAATAACACTTCTAAACGCAAACACACATAAACATGTAAACATGGCTAAACTGACGGTTTTTAACCAACGTTTTCTAGCAGTCAGTTTCCAGCGGTCAGAAGAGTTTTCCAAACGCCCTGTGTACATGAGCCCTAACAGTATGTTTCTTTTATTTATTTAGGTAAACATTAGTCTATTTTTTCAGGTCTTCCAGAGTCTGCTTAGCAGTCTCTTATAAAAAGCCTGTGAAACACAAAGCTCCATAGCTCAAGCAGAGATAGCCAAACTGAATGACTCATCCCTTATCAGACAGCTCAGTCCAAGATTTGAGTCAGACAAAGCCAGCCATGAGGCAGGTTGCTACTGCTGTATTGTCTCTTTAAATAACCTACAGTGCTTTGAAAAGCCTTTGCCATACAATAACTACCTGCCAACCAGGAGGGCAGGTACAGGCACAGTCATGTACATGTACGAAAGCTGTGCACGGGTGTTAGTGGTACCCTGCCACCATAAGTGGCCAGGGTATCATGTGATTTCTATTATTGGTCATACCCATCACATGATCACAATGTAAACAAAACAGTCATAAATGGTTTTAGTGTTGTCAGCTATAACATCGTACCTGACTACCTATACCGTGTGATTAGCTGTTGCCAATCACATCATTTCAACACTAACTAAGCTGTAATGAATGTTAACTAATTCATGACAGCTAAAAACTATTGCTTATAACAGTGAACATCAGTGTTATAGGCAATAACATTGTAAAAAAATAATCCTTGATCACACAAACTCCCCCCCCCCCCCAGTAGTAGTGTCACGGAACTACTCTGATGACAGGATGTAAAACAAAAAAAAATAGTAAAAAAAGATAAACAATGTTACAAAAGGAAAAAACATTTAAATTGCTGTACTGCAGTGGTGTAAAAAACTTACTTAATTTTCCAGAAAATTGTGACAAAAAAAATGACAACTTCAAAAAACTCGTCATGCCTCTTACTAAATACCTCATACAGTCTACTTTCCAAAAAAGTGTAATTTGGGGGTCATTTGTATTGTCCTGGTATTTTAGGGCCTTAAGAAATTAGATCAGTACACCAGGATTGATCAATTTTCAAATATATATACCACAGTTTGTAGATGCTATTTACAAACCCATTCATTTACACTTATTGGGATTTTGTTTTTTTACCAAAGACATGTAGCAAAATACATTTTGGCCTAAATTGATGAAGAAATTAGATTTTTACATTTTTTTATTGGATATGTTTTATAAAGAAAGTAAAAAATATTGGTGGGATTTTTCAAAATATTCAGTCTTTTTTCATTTATATAATAAAAACCCCCTCATTCTCATTGAGCCTGTGGGACAGATTGATGACAACCTATAGATTTAAATCTCCCATTCTCCTTTGGTCCCATTATTTGGGAATCACAATTTCAGCCCGGGTCTTCACCAGCATAACTTTGCCTGGTGGACCAACAAAGGTCTTCTATGGATTGCAGACCTCTATGACCATAGAGGTGTCTTGTTGAGGCAATACCTGCAGGACAATATCCAGCTTCCTAAATTCTACCACTATACTCAAATAGCACATTTCTTAGCTACTTTAAAATGAACCTCTGACTTATGTCCCCTGCTACATCTATGCAGAATCTTCGACAAGCACCCTGGTCATATATCAAAACTTTACAATACTTTAACCTCAGCCTCCACCAAGTTGTTTTATATGGATGAATGGGAACATGATCTAAGGGAGACTTTGAAAGTGGAAGAATGGTATAAGGTGGCATTTATCAACACCTCCTTAATAGACGCAAATTATAAAGTCCTTTTAAGATGGTACATGGTACTGGTGAGATTAGCTTCTTGGGTCCCTAAAACCTCCTCACTGTGCTCCAGAAGCTGTGACCAAGATGGCACAATGTACCACACTTGGTGGACTTGTAACAAAGTCAGGAAGTTTTGGATTCGCACCTACAACTTTGTTTATTCACTTACTCCCAAATCACCAAAACAGGCATTACTTGGATGTCCAGTGGAGGGGGTACCAGGACACACAAGAAGGCTCATTGCATTTGTATTTGCAGCAGCTAGAATCTCCATTGCTAAATCTTGGAAATCACCTGTGATTTCCTTTCACCTATTGAAATCCTAGTTGTCCTGGATCATGGTCAATGAACGCCTTTCAGCGCTATTGAAAGACAAACTGGATTTCTTTGACAAAATTTGGGACTCCTGGGTCAAATATCTCTCACATGCCTCATAAGATGTAATTACTTAGTTACTCCTGCCTGGATTGGGTGCATTTCCCTTCTTTCTCTCTCCTTTCCCCACTTTGCTAACTATTTTTCTTCTCATTTTTCTCTTTCTGTTAAGGTTTTGATACGGCCTGCCATGTGGGTCACCTGTTGTGAGGTATAATCAAATATGAGTCGACCTTACATCAAATTATTTGGGGAGTAGAATAGGCTTCCAGTAACTGGAAGAGTTCCATGATATTTCCCCCCAACTGAGTCTACAGGGAAAGATATCCTCCCCTTGCCCCTCCCCCCTGTTGAAGGGAATCAATTATGGAGGTAGAGGCATGTTCAGGTCTAAGCTCATATATCCTCACAGCATAAGGTTCCAGATTTTTGGACTATGTTTATAGAAAATAACTACTATTGTTAACATGTCATTTTATTTGCTAATGCACACTTTGAAACGATGTACATGTACCCTACTTTCTAAATGTGTAATAATTATATTTTTATATTTGAAAATCTAATAAAAATACTGGAATAGAAAAAATCCAGTGGTGATCAAATACTACCAAAAGAAAGTTCTATTTCTGTGAAAAAAATTATATAAATTTAATTTGCGTACAGTGTTGCCTTGCCGCACAATTGCAGAGCAGTGGTAAATAACAAAAAATGACCTGGTCATGAAAGGGCTAAAAGAAAGGTAAAAGTAGTTAAATATTATTTGTAAAACAAAAAGGCTATAGTTGAAAAACAGATATAAAAACAGTTTACAAAATGCATTTATTTACAATATTAAAATTTTAGATAGATAATATGATTAGATTTTTTCACCATAATGAATATGGCAGTATTTGTATGTTATTGTTATTATTAAAATTATTAGAAGCATGTTTCAGAAACTTTTCATTCAATGACGATTATACCGAATGAGGCATTTAGCACTGACATAATAATACTTTCACTATGCAAAATTAAAGTGGTTTGCTAAAGTTTTTTACATTAATACATTCTCTGCATTAACCCCTTCAAGCCGGCCACACACAAATGTGCGGCCTCCCGGCGCCTGGGCCTAGATGCCGAGCGGCCGCACATTTGCGTTCATGTAACAAAAAACATATGTGCTGAGAGCGTGCGCCCTGTGCACTCCCAGCACACATGTGCGGTACTCACGGAAAGGTTCCGGCCTGCTCTTTCGATTGGGACCTTTGCCGATCATGTGACCGTTGTGACGGCGCGTCACGGCGGTCACATGATCCCTAAACCATGCCCCACCTGCCCCGCCTCCTGGCGTCTGAAACTCTTAAAGGGCCGGGAGGTGCCGGCAGGAAGGGGTTAAGGTACAAAACCTTCCAAGATTAGCTCCCCTTCCCCACTGGACCCCGATGAATACTTACCTGAGACCGATCCTGATCCAGCTATGTGCCCGAGAGCAGCATAGCTGCTCTTTTTCTCTCCTCACTGGCTCAGAGGCAGCAACTGGAGTCATTAGCTCCTGCTACTGTCAATCAAATCCAGCGAGGAGGGGGTAGGGTTGAGCCAGGCTATGTGTGTCTATAGACAGACAAGAGGAGGAGCAGACAGTGTTCTCAGGGGACACCAGAAGAGGAGATCTGGGGCCTCTTTGTGCAAAACCATTGCACAGAGTAGATAAAAAAATAAAAGTAAACAAACATATTAAAATGTACTAAAATATGGACGGTGTCAGTAGGGCAGAGATTGGTGTCAGTAGAGCAGTGGATGGTGTCAGTAGGACAGTGGATGGTGTCAGCTGGGCAGTGGATGGTGTCAGTAGGGCAGAAATGAATATCAGTAGAGCAGTGGATGGTGTAAGTAGGGCAGTGGACATTGTCAGTAGAGCAGGGATTGGTGACAGTAGAGCAGTTGATGGTGTTAGTAGAACAGTGGATGGTGTCAGTAGAACAGTGGATGGTGTTAGTAGAACAGTGGACAGTGTAAGTAGTAGTTATTATTTTTTAAAATGTTATTTTTTTAATTATTTTTTTGAAAGCCCCGTTGGGGGGCTTTGGTGAAATTCCGGGGTCCAAACAGACCCATAATGTCTTACTTTAAATACAAAGAAAGGGGCTGGGAACAGATTCCCCAGTCCCTTTCTCTGCAGCCTCAGTGAATGCTGTGCTGAGAGGCTTCCTGTTCATTCACAAACTGCAGCATAGTCAACTTAGTTCACTATGCTTCAGTAATGAATAGACACAGTGAGTGATCGGTACCAATCGGTACCAAGGGAAAGGGCCACTAAATGACCCCCCAGCTTCCCGGGGTCCTATCATCCTATCTCCTCCCTCATTGCCCCACAGCTGTACTTCATTACCTAGAGAAGCCTTTCTTCTCTAGACACACCGAAACAAGCTAGCCAGAGGATCTCTAAGTATCCTAGATGGGAGAGAAATCCTGAGTCCAGGAGACACAACCTGAATCCGATCACCAACACCCGACTTCCCAGACCACCGGGGGGACAGGGTGGATGGAGCAGCACTTTTGTAGTCCCTCCCAACTGGAAAGTCCAGGAAAATGGGTGGGGTATGTATGAGTGTCTGTTGGACTCGGAGCATAGTGCAGCCTTTTCCTGTACACAGAGTTGAAGGATGTCTGTGTTATCACTGGACACAGAGTACTGATCTGTATGCCGGAGAGCATAGGCAAAGGCGTGCACAGGGGGTGCATAGGCATGCACCCAACACACTCCGTGCACATGCCTATGCTTATCTGGCATTCAGTTGGGCATTATTGACTCATAAATGAATGATTATTGACCAAGAAACACTCTTATAGACCTTGTATGTTCATAATTCATACATGGCTTGCATTAAGGTAAAAAATGTTTTTACGTTCCCTGTGTTCCCCTTCCCTGTGTGAAGGGGAAGAAAGGGGAGAAGAGATCAGAGCTGTGCATGGCTGCATCTCTTTTCCCCTCGCTTCCTGTTCACACAGGGACTTGAAGAGCAGCAGGAGCCATTGACTCTTGCTGATGTCAGTCAACTGTGGTGAAGAGGAAGTGGGGGAAGGGCTAAGTCCTGATGTCTATGCCCATGGAGTATGGCTCCATAGACCCATAGGTCAGGAGCAAGCATGCAGCGTTTGTCCCCATCGCCGTTGGGGGATCTGAGAACAGTAGGATTGGGGCCACTATGAGCAGGTGAGCATAACTTGTTTGCTAATTCAATACAAAAAATTCTGCCCTTAGTAACACTTTAAACTAAGATAAAATCACTTTGCAAAATGAACATGCTCTACACTTTCCATAAATCAGCCCCATAGTTTCTCCATTTTCATTTTTGAATTACTAACAAAGCTCTGCACTTATATGTCAGCAAAATCAAGAAGATGTAGATAGGTCTTTCCTTGTAGCACAGGGGAGAGGCATAGAGCCATTCATCAATCTTATTGAGACATCTGCTCAAATATAACCACTATTTAATTTTAAAGATCTGTCTGTCTAAACTGAATAAGAGGACCTGTTCCTCAAAGATTTGTAGATGATAAGTATATGATGAGGAGTGTTCAAGTCAAACTGGGACGTTTAATTTTACAGATATAAGAAAGAAAGGTTAGCGTGGTGGTACTGCACACAGTAGTATGTGGCCTGTGTGTCCTATTACTGACAGGCATTGCACATGTCATGGTCCAGTCCAGAGACCACAAATCAAGATGGCAGACAACAGTGTTAGTGCATGCATGGAAGAGCGTGTAGTGAGGTTTTTTATGGAGGAAGGCATAAAACCCATGTAAATCTGCAGAAGACTTCAAGCACAGCACAGTAATGAGGTGCGATAAGACATCTGAATGGTGTACAAATTTCAAAGATGGCAGAAACATCTAGCAGTGATGGTTCCCAGCCCACATCAGTCATTCCTGTGAACGTTCAGCACATGGAACGCCTGATCCTGGATAATCAATGCATAACCTGTTGTGAAATTGGACAAGAGACTAATCTGTCTGTGGGAACGGTGAACACAATGATGACGAAGTGAAGCAGGCTGTCCTAGTATGGTTCAGGCGTACTGACAAATCTTTCTATTCTTTCTATCCTGAGACTTTCCAGGCATTAGTTAAATGCTAGGATATGTGTATAATGAAGCAGGGGAGTATGTTGAAAAATAAATGCAGTTTCCAGTTCTTGAAATTTGTTTTTTTTATTATCTCAAAAGTCTCGGTTTGTCTTGAATGCCCCTTGTATATGTAAAGTATATTTTTGTAAGGGATCTACAGTTTTTGGTTTTTTTTGGGGGAGGAGGGAAAGGGCTGGAAGGGGCTATAAAATATACAGTAGGTGTATGTAATGTAACTTGAAACATTTTTTCAATAAAAATGAATTGGCGGAGAATTACACCTAGATAAAAAAGAAAAAAGTGGCAAGAATGTGGACTAGAAATAAGGGATTAGTTGGAAAAACTACTTTTTAAAGTTAACTATTACAGCAAGAAAACTTTGCTTCCAATAAACACTACCCGGGGGACTAATTGTCTGCTATTAACTCAGTAACAGCGATGGGCAATGAGAGTCTAAGGGTTGTCTCTCAGTGGGTGCCAAGCTCCATGCACTCTTTGCATCCCCCTTTAATTTATACAACATTTTAACATTAAAACGGTAGCAGTGAGGTTTCTACACCATTTTAAAGTTATATTTTTTTTGGACCCAACGACCAAATATAACCTACTTTCAGAATTATATTAAAGCAGTACAAAGCTTGATAAATAATGTGCTGAGTGAAGTAACCCATTACAGTTGGAGTCAGACCAGGGAATAGCAAATGGTGTTTGGCAGCCACAGGTTACTATATTTTCACATTTGATTAAGCCCAATCATGTCTGCAATCAAACTGTAGAAAACAATAGCACTGAATCAGACATTACCTTACATTGGTCCAAATCCATGAAAAACCTGATAGCTGGTTTCTATAGGTTCCTGCTTGCATGTTGTTTTTGCCTTATTAAATACAGACTTGGTTTAAAGATTGGAGCTACAGAAAATTGGATATAAGCAGCTGCTTTTCAGTGACAGATTATTGCTGTTACAAACTGTCCACTTCATATAGCAAAAGAGGTAATAAAGTTTGTATGCTCCCTGGAGTTCTGAGATGTAATTAGTACACAGAATCACTTGATATTCCAGTGGAGATTCCATATTTGAGTAAAAGGCCAGATGGCAGGTCATAAAGATCTCTGTATATATACTGCTTATCCCCAAGCATTACGCGAGCAGTCTGTATTCAAAGCACATTAGGAAACCTAGACACCCTTTTAATAATGCAAGTCTTTTGATCTTGCTATTGATGCTATTTCAGGTGTGCATACATTGCATACCTACTAATCACATTACTCTTAAAGTGATTCTAAAGGTTGTAAGTAAAAAACAAATTACAAACATGTTATACTTACCTGCTCTGTGCAATGGTTTTGCACAGAGCAACTCTGCTCCTCTTTTTTTGGGGTCCTTTGCCATTGGTCCTTTCTCCTCCCCTCTGCTGGGTGCCCCCAATAGCAAGTCTCTTGTTATTGGAGCATTTGGACAGGCTCGCTACCAAGCCATTTACACAGAGAGCTTAGCTCGGCCTCTACTCTCTCCTCATTGGCTCACTGGCTGAGATTGACAGCAGCAGGAGCCAATGGCTCCCACTGCTGTGTGAGCCAATGAGGAGAGACACACCCTGGGAGAGCCACAGCTTTCATGCACATCGCTGGATTGGGATGGGACTCAGGTAAGTATAAGAGGGGCTGGGGGGGAGCTGCATCCAGAAGGTTTTTTACCTTAATGCACAGAATACATTAAAGTAAAAATCCTTCTGCCTTTAGAACCACTTTTTTTTTCATTTTTGATGTTTCCTAGGTTCACTGTATTATTAGTGGAGAGATTACGCTTTAGAGCAAAACATTACATAATTGGGATTATCATTCCCCCTTTTTTATTCTTTCCTGTCTGCTTTCCTTCCTTCCATCTTGCTCCTTATGGAGTCAGTAAGAAAGATGGACTAGCTTCTGAAAGTTTGGTTATTTCTAGCCTTCTACATAGATAAATATATGAAGCTAAAGTATAATATTTGGGTCCCTACTGTTTTTGATGGTGATAGAATATAGCAGGGCAACATGGCCAGGGTGGAGATATTTACAATGCAGAACCACATATAAATATTGCCTGGGCATTAGCAAAATACAAGCACATCATGGAACTCTATTCACAACATTTGTCAACCAATAAAACATCAATGTATGAGTTAACAGATAGCAAAATGGAGAAACATTAAGTAACAGAGTAACTTTTTTTGTGCATAATCAATGCTAATTGCACTTCTCTATTGAATAGGCCCTTCACTTTATCTATGATTTACAGGATAGTTATTATTTCTAAGTTCAATAACCCCTGACAACAGGGGATATTGTGAAGCATCTTTCACAAATCTGATGTCACTGAACCACTATTGTATTAGTTGTCTACATATTACTTTCACAATTGCTGAACTAACCTTTACTTAATAAAAATGGAAAATGCAATTATTTGATTTTTACTTGATTTGTTCAACTGAATATTAAGAAATGAAAATAAAATGAATAAAAGATTCATGCTGACAGGTATGTACCGTATTTGCCGGCGTATAAGACGACTTTTTGACCCTTGAAAATCTTCTCAAAAGTCGGGGGTCGTCTTATACGCCGGTACACATGTTAGGGGGGCTGCGGCATTAAGTACAGGGGTTTGCAGGGGCTGACGTCTCTTACCTGGATCCAGTCCCACGGCGATCCGGTCCAGGAAGCGCGGCGTCTCCTTCAGTTCGGCCACTGGATGTTCGTGCGGCTGCGCGGCTCCGCCTCCTCACCGGTGATTGGCCGCCAGAACTGTAGCTCGGGAAAGGCACACAGGCGGCCAATCACCGGCGAGGGGGCGGAGCCGAGCGGCCCCGCGAAAATTGAGTGCCGGAGCAGCAGGTAAGTGCTCTGTGTAGAGGTGCTGCTGCAACCACATATGCTGGCTGCAGCAGCACCGTACTAGAACAGGGTCAGCAAGTGTCAGTGGGAGGAATAGTGCCCCATCATTGGTGTCACTGATACCAATGATGGGGCACTATTCCTCCCACTGATACCAACGATGGGGCACTATTCCTCCCACTGACACCAACGATGGGGCACTATTCCCCCCCCCCACTGACACCAACGATGGGGCACTATTCCCCCCCCCACTGACACCAACGATGGGGCACTATTCCACCCCCCACTGACACCAATGATGGGGCACTATTCCACCCCTCACTGACACCAATGATGGGGCACTATTCCACCCCTCACTGACACCAATGATGGGACACCATTCCTCCCACTGACACCAATGATGGGGCACTATTCCTGCCACTGATACCAATGATGGGGCACCTATTCCCCCCACTGATACCAATGATGGGGCACTATTCCTCCCACTGATGCCAATGATGGGGCACCATTCCTGCCACTGATACCAATGAAGGGGCACCTATTCCCCCCACTGATACCAATGATGGGGCACTATTCCTCCCACTGACATCAATGATGGGGCACTATTCCTCCCACTGACACCAATGATGGGGCACTATTCCTCCCACTGATACCAATGATGGGGCACTATTCCTCCCACTGATATCAATGATGGGGCACTATTCCCCCCACTGATATCAATGATGGGGCACTATTCCTCCCACTGACATCAATGATGGGGCACTATTCCTCCCACTGGTGTGCATTGGAAGAGGGGTAGTCTTATACGGCGAGTATAGCCCAAACACTACATTTTAGCAGGAAAAGTAGGGGGGTCGTCTTATACGCCCAGTCGTCTTATACGCCGGCAAATACGGTAGTTCAGCAGAAATAGGAAAAGGACCTCTCCCCCTTCTAGCCCTCTCCCATTTGAGGTTTGCTCACAACAACGTAACAGTATTTGGGTGTTAGTAGACATAGGTGTTAGTAGATTTAGGTGTACAGGTAACAGTGTGGGAATGATTGATTCAGAAGGATGGAAGCTTGCCATTTTTCTGTGCGCCTCAAAATTTGCATGGAATATTTTTAATGTACAGAAAAAAACATGTGCTTCATGAATCAAGGTGATAGTTATTCATGAATTGTATGAGTTGTCTGACTTGCAAATGGATTTTCTCATCACTAGTAGAGAATTTTCCTGTTTATATAGAGCTGCATGAAACTAAAAAGGCCAAAAGAAATCTTACCAGCACACATGTATCCTAAGGTGCCCTAACCATCCTAGCAAATACTAGAATTGACATGTATCAAGTCCAGACCTGTTGACAGATGAGCCTACATAACAAGATAAAATAATTTTTAAAACTAGCCATAATGATTTGTGTGTTCTGTAACCATTCTTCTGTAATCTGTGTGTGCCTTCTAGCATATATATATATATATATATATATATATATATATATATATATATATATATATATATATACACATACACACTCACTGGCCACTTTATTAGGCACACCTTGCTAGTGCCAAGAATATATCCCCCACACCATTACACCACCACCACTAACCTGGAGCATTGATACAATGCAGGATGGATCCATGCCTTCATGTTGTTTATGCCAAATTCTGACCCTACCACATAAATGTTGCAGCAACAAGTTTGCCCATTCTCTCCTTACCTCTGACATCAACAAGGCATTTTCATCCACACAACTGCCGCTCACTGGATAATTTATCTTTTTTTAAACCATTCTCTGCAAACCCTAGAGATGGTTGTGCATGAAACTCCCAGTAGATCAAGAGTTTTTGAAATACTCAGACCAGCCATCTGGCACCAACAACCATGCCATTTTCAAAGTCATTTAACTCCCCTTCCCCATTTTGATGTTCAGTTTGAACTTCATCAAGTCGTCTTCACAACGTCTAGATGCATAAATGCATTGAGTTGGTGCCATGTGATTGGCTGATTAGCAATTTCTGTTACCAAGCAAATTGAATGGGTGTACCTAATAAAGTGGCTGGTGAGTGTATATAGGTGTTTTACTAACTGAGAGGGGAGCAGCATAAAACTTCAGCAGCATATGACTTCATCAAACTGGAATTTTACTGTACAAAAAAAAAGGTTTTCTAAGAAGTCTGGTGTCTATGTTACTAAGTGAGGAATTCATAAATTCTAATGAAGGAGGAACTAAGAAGTGTTGCAGCTGATAAGGAAAATATGCTGAAATAAATACATACATATAATAGGGGAAATATAGAAAAAAGCTGTACAATTCTAATGTGATGTAAATTATTGCAGTAGTCAACAAATCAGACAGGAACAATGCTGATAGCTTATAAAATAATTTATAAGCAGCCTGTTTGAGTAGATTCCTATTTCATTTAAAGCAGAATTCCAGGTAGAGTAAACATGCTTCATTGCAGTGGGGCTGCCCTCTCACACTTATTTACTTACCTAAATCTTCCCTCCCTCAGTCTCTTCTGTGATGCAAGACTGGTCCCCGAAGCCTCTTTTCCTCTATGCTCTGGTGGTCATAGGTCCTCTGATGTCATCAAGTCCAATGGAAGATACATAGCCCTGTGTTGAATTTGAGGACTTTGAGAAACTGTCCACTGCAAAGAGCATAAGGGAGAGCCAGCTGCTGCTGCGGCAGCAGAGTATCAAGTAAGTAAAACTACAATTCCTATCCCCTAGACCTAAATGAGCATCAAACCTTTGCAGTTCAGGGGCAGCCCTGTTGCAAGGCAGAAATTTTTACTTTTCTTGGGGTTGGGCTTTAAATTTATAATATATGAACACCAAATAAAATCAAAGTGATAAAAAATAAAAAAATAACATTAATAAAAATAGATTACTTAATGACAGAAGATTGGATAGATGCCGCATTAAAATGCTTATTTTTCCTTTCTGTATTGTAGTATCTCCTTCATATGAAGTATATTTATTTAATGTTATGGCTTCGTATATTATTACTATTATTATTTTTACTATACAGGATTCGCATAATGCAAACATTAAAAATGGAGACGGTACAGTTACAATACAATTCAATGCAAGAGGGTTAGGAGTTCCCTACTTCTTAGAGCTTACAATCTAATGGGGGGTGGGGGTTAAAAGGTAATAACTGTGGGGCATGAGCCAATGGGAAAATTAAAAGTTCAGTTGTTAGGATTTCAAAATGTAATCACCTTATATAGGCACGATGGCTTAGTGGTAGCACCCCAGTTATGTCCAATGAACAGTATATTCCCACATGAACAAATCTGTACAGTTAAAAAAGATGAGTAAAAAACTTACTTGAACATAAAAAAAGTTCGTCCCATATGACCAAATGTTCAAAGAGCTAAAAACCAACAATAATATCAAAGAGTAATCTTTGATACGTTGAGGAAAAACCGTACTGAGAAAATTACAGAGGCTTCCATTGCTGACCTCTTTTGGAAATGCCAATTGCCAGTCGCTGTGTGTGGTTTCAGTAATCTAAAGTGTCACTAAACCCACAACATAAATAAATTGCTATATTACATGCTGTTCATACTCACTCAGTCACTATGGGATTCATTTTCTGTATTCTGCAAAAAACCTGGTTGTTCCTGCTGTTCTCTATCTCCTCCTTCTGGCCATGTCCCCAATGCAGTTTGTGATTTTGCAGAGCAGTGGTGGCAGCTACTGCACATGCTCAGTGTTCAGTGAGTGTCTATGCTCAGCACTTCCTCCCTATCACATCTGAGCAGCCCATGTGACTATAGTCACATATGTGGGCCTATACACAGTGGTAAATAACAGCCCATTCCCTTCCTCTTCCAAACCCAATAATCATCTAAAATCAATAGGGGGGGGGTGGCATATTTCATCTTGATTGATGGAGGCTTCATCTCCCTGTTATTCTAAGACACACGTCTGCTATGCAGAGCCATACAAAGCAGTGTGCAGGAGCTGACGAGGGAGAGGTCTATATTGTTTACATACAGTCTCTCCCCCGTTGGAAATCCTCGGAGATCGCCGGGTGCCAACGGGGAATCACCGGCCAGAACCCAGTGATTGACAGCCAAGGCCGCAAATGGTGGCGGGGGTAGGGTGCGCGCGGCTCGCGCGTGCCCCCTTCCTGGAACTGCAAAATCACATATATACAGTTGTGTTCAAAATAATAGCAGTGTGTTGAAAAAAGTGAATAAAGCTCAAAATCCTAATAGCTTTTATTTCCATACACACAAATGCATTGGGAACATTACACATTCTATTCCAAATCAAAACATGAAGAAAAATATATCAAATTTGTGTTGTTCCTCTAAAAAAATTGAAGAAAAGTGATTATTAGAGTGTTCAAAAAATAGCAGTGTTTGTATTCTTCTTTACAAACTCAAACATTCACTATATAAACTGAAAAATGTTTGAAGATTTTGCTTTCCTTTGAATCACTTAATTAATATTTAGTTGTATAAGCACTGTTTCTGAGAACTGCTGTACATCTGTGTTGCATGGAGTCAACCAACTTCTGGCACCTGTGAACAGGTATTCCAGCCCAGGATGATTGGACTACATTCCACAGTTCTTCTCTATTTCTTGGTTTTGCCTCAGAAACTGCATTTTTGATGTCACCCCACAAGTTTTCTATTGGATTAAGATCCGGGGATTGTGCTGGTCACTCCATAACGTCAATCTTGTTGGTCTGGAACCAAGATGTTGCACATTTACTGGTGTGTTTGGGGTCGTTGTCTTGCTGGAACACCCATTTCAAGGGCATTTCCTCTTCAGCATAAGGAAGCATGACCTCTTCAAGTATTCTGATGTATTCAAACTGATCCATGATCCCTGGTATGCGATAAATAGGCCCAACACTGTAGTATGAGAAACATCCCCATATCATGATGCTTGCGCAACCATGCTTCACTGTCTTCACAGTGTACTGTGGCTTGAATTCAATGTTTGGGGGTCGTCTGACAAACTGTCTCCGGCCACTAGACCCAAAAAGAACAATCTTACTTTCATCAGTCCACAAAATGTTGCGCCATTTCTCTTTAGGCCAGTCAATGTGCTCTTTGGCAAATTGTAACCTCTTCAGCACATGTCTTTTTTCAACAGTGGGACTTTGCGGGGGGCTTCTTGCAGATAGCTTGGCTTCACATAGGCATCTTCTAATTGTAACTTTAGACCTTCTTTGATCTTCCTGGAGCTGATTGTTGGCTGAGTCCTTGCCATCTTGGCTATTCTTCTATCCATTGAAATGGTAGTTTTTCGCTTTCTCCCACATCTTTCAGGTTCTGGTTGCCATTTTAAAGCATTTGTGATCCTTTTGGTTGAGCAGCCTATCATTTTCTGCACTTCTTTATATGTTTTTCCCTCTCCAATCAACTTTTTAATCAAGGTACGCTGTTCTTCTGAACAATGTCTGGAACGACCTATTGTCCTCAGAATTTCAGAGAGAAATGCACTGTAACCAGCATGTACAACATTTGCTGCCTTCCTTCCTTCCTTAAATAAGGGCAATAATTGCCACCTGTTTTTCAAAGAATGAATGACCTCACTAATAGAACTCCACATTGCTATTATTTTGAACATGCCCCTTTCAATTAGTGATTCAATTACACAGAATCAGCAGCATGCATGTCATGACTGTTGGGTCTGTTGGATTTATATTACTCTACTACACCTGCTAGTAAATTATTTGTCATGTAGAAATATATTTTCTACCAAAAACAGTGATTGATCAGGTTAGTGATGTCTGACTGCTATTATTTTGAACAAACTGTACATACGTAATTTTGTGCACCCGTGCTGCGTTTTAGCAGTATTTCTGCTATAGGGTGGCGCAGAACTGGTTAAACAGTGTTTGTTTAGTATCACTTAAGGTACGAACCTAGAACAAGCAGACAGATCAGAAAAGCCAGACTGAAGTCAAATTATTTGACTTCTATATTTGTTTCAACTCAGTGGCTCAAAAAGCACTGAAGCCATTAGATCAGCATGAGAGTCTGGGAACTCATTCACAGTAGAAGTAGTCAGCAATGGAAGCCTGCATACCTTTTCGCACACATCCCCTTTAAAGCAAACTATACTGTTCACTGGCAAGGATTAGACTGTTTCACTTTGTTCTGCACAATGATAGACTACTCTGTACATAATGTGGTATTCTCATATGATACTGAGTTCTGAAATGTTGTGGAGTCTGTTTTGTTAATGATGGTGAACCTTCAATAAATCACTTTGTGAAGCTTGCTTATACTGAAAATTAATAACATATCAGTTGCTGATACAACGCTTTTTAATTACTCTGGACTTCACACACATTGTAATCAGACAAGGTATCAGAGTTAATATCAGGGAGAAATAATGATATGGATACTAAATCAATGGAAGGAAATATATTTTACAGTTTTGCACTAGGATCCTGCTTTCAGTCAAATACACACACAGCAATTTCCCTTTTTCCTCAGTGCTTATTCTCTATATCTAGGTTTTCTCGAACAAGTATCAACAATCCATATGTTATCACAGAATGAATGCATGTTCTTATCAATAAATGGTTAGAGGTACAGTGAAAGTCCAGCTGCAGCTAAAACTTCATATTTAATTTTAGATAGAAGAGAATGATCCTCTGTTATTTCTGATGTCCGTGTCTATATTGGGAAGTTACCTTCATTTTCTGTCAGGACAGGATGTAATGGAAAATCCCTCCAATGGGGGACACAGACAAAAACAAAAACACATTTTTAATAGAGTGACGAATGGTAAGAAATTCTGGCAATGTTTTATTGCTGCCTATACCTTCCTGTCCAGGTGACAACTGCTTACCTTCCAAACTAATTACACTCTAAAGCGCCATCTAACTAAAGGCCAAAAAACAATATTTTACATAATATCTATGGACTGCAGTACATTGTAGTTGACTGCATTTAGTAAATTATTTTTTTTTTTTTCGATTAGGGGAGTTGGCCAGCTGTAATTAAACTGGTGAGGTTATTGTGGTATAGAAATAATTAAATACTGTCCATGGTCCTGAAATGTTTGGCACTGTTTTTTTTTTTTATAAATATTTACAGTAGTAATATTGAGTACATTTTTTATGGTATCTCATGGTTCCCTCTCTTAATAAATACCAGCTTGATATATTAGGTTTCTTGAATGATATAACTACGGAGAGGGCTAATAAATGCACCACCCCCTCCTACATTGATCCCAGCCTACATAATGTTAGTATTTGGAAACGGTTTAATGATGGCTGCTCTAAAGAATAGGCCACACCTCTAAACAACACATGCCAAATTATGTGCAGGGCTTTTCTACATCATTGGGAGGTTGTACAGATATTGGTAGGTTTTATGTCAAAGAGACAAGTTGCTACTTATCCTCTGGAGAACTTTAGTATGCTTTACCCGTTTGTAGGAAAGGGTTATCAATATAATCATAGGGTCCTTAACCCCTTGACGCCGACGTAATACAAATATGCGGCCTCACAGAACTGGGCTTTTTGCTATGGGGCTGCATATTTGTGGTCTCACTGAGAACCCCGGGTCCCGCTCTAACAATCGGGACCCGGGACTCCGGATTCTGAGTCACATGATCGCTGTGATAGCCACTAATTGGCTATCACAGTGATCAGTCACTGTACAGCCCTGCCCTCTTGTTTTTTTTCTCTCTCTATGAATGGAGGAGAGAGATACATTGTATCTCTCTAACTCCTAGCATAGAGGGAAAAAAATGTTTGTTAAACCTAAATAAATAAATAGATAAATATAAAAAAATCTAATAAAAAATAAAGAAAAAATACCTAGAGTAAGGTTTGATCTAGTTCAGTGCCAGGGTAAGTTTTTAGATCAGGGTCAAAGGTCAAGGTCAAAAGGTCAGGGTCAAAGGTCAGTATTTTTATTTTATTTTTTTTTAAATTGGTACTAGTGTCAGTTAGTGTCAGTGTCAGTGAGTTTAGGTAAACGAAAAACAAAATGTGCACTATTGTTTCTGGGCTGTACTACGGGTACAAACAACAAATAACATACACATATATGGTATTGCTGTGACTGTCAAGAGCTGCAAAATGTATTTTGGGTTGTTCTTTGATGGTAGGTTATGGTAGTAGAGATATCCATTACCATTTACCACCAAATGAAAGCCCAATTTGTCCTGAAAAAAACATGGTATTATTCACCTCAATTGTACAAAGTAGTTGTGATGAGATGTACAGTTTTACTAACACATGTCAATGTTGCAAAATTGTGCTTAGGCATTTAGATTTGTTTTACCCTTAGGTGTGAAGGGGTTAAAGTGACCCTGTCAGTATAGTCACTTTGTATGTAAAAACATACAGTACCTGTAAAAGAAGAGAGCATATACCTACCTTTCTGGCAGGATTTTTGTTCAAACCCTGCCTCTTCACATTTGAGAGTATTCCACTGGTCAGATAAGTTGTAAACTTGTTTCCCCCTCTGAATGCAGCTGATCCTTCCTTTAGTGATGTACAAGCTGCCAGGAGAAACAATATCTAGGAGCAGTAGAGCAGACATGGAAATGTGGAACACTTGTGACGGTGGGGGCACCAAAGATGCAGCATTTCAACATATGGGCAGCCAGCAAGGTATTTTTCCTCTTCGTTTACAGGTATACTTTACCATACAAAATACTAACAGGATCACCTTCAAGGATAAATTCACCTTTTAACAAAAAATAATAAATGCACATTTTGTTGCAAGTAAAAAATGTGCAGTTATTTTTTGTTTCTGGAGCCTCAAAAAGCATTGCACCAGCAATCAGCAGATCGCTGCTGCCATGCAGGTCTCCTGCAGACCTGTCAGTGTATCTGTGACAGGAAGGCTAAATTAACTAATACAGCTCTCTACAGTGTCGTGGTAGTTAATTGAGAACTATAAGCCGACAGCCACAAAAGCTGCTGGGACTTGTACTTTTCTCATTCACAAAATACTGTGAATAAATGATGCGGCTGGGTGGGCAGAGCCCCACATGGCCACATTTTAAAAAAATTGTGACAGCTAGTGGGGGCAGAAAATCCGGGGGGAGGGGCGGGGGCCATGCTATTCATAACATGTTACATGTTACACCTTGAATATGGATGTAGCATGTAAGTAAGCTTGAAAGAGCAGGGCCTTCGAACCCCTCGTGTATTGTATTGTTACTGTCTTGTCTCATGTTTTGTCCCCCTTGCTACTGTACAGCGCTGAGCATACCCCTTGGCGCTATATAAATATTGTATAATAATAATATGGTACGAAAAGGTGAGCTTATCCTTTAATTCCTTGGCTTCTAGCTCACGCAAATACGCGGCCTCTCAGTGGTTGGGCCTTTGCGCTGAGCGTCCGCATATTTGCATACCAATGTAAACAAAAATATGTCGAGAGTGAGCTCCCTGTGTGTTCCCTACACATTTGCCAGCACCGCACGGAAAGGTCAAGCTCGCTACCTGCGGTTGGGAGCTGTCCAATCATGTGATCACCGTGATTGGCTGTCACATGACCCTAAACCCCACCCCCACCTCCCAGCATTACAAACCCCTTAAAGGGCCGGGAAGCATTGGCACCAAGGGGTTAAAGTAGACCTGACCTCAAAAAGTAAAGATATGCTATGTTATAGGGCACATTTTGGATTATGTCTAAATAATACCAAATGTACCTTTCGTTAATTCCTCCTGAAAAAATA
The DNA here is from genome assembly GCF_062004578.1 of Staurois parvus. Lineage (NCBI taxonomy): Eukaryota > Metazoa > Chordata > Amphibia > Anura > Ranidae > Staurois > Staurois parvus. The sequence continues at coordinate 3,304,701 of NW_028318385.1, read as the reverse complement.
ACACTACCTTTCCTGATATTTTTGGGCACAGCTTCCAGAGTTCAGCTTCTCTTCAAAAACTCTCTCAGCCATGAAATATGACTACTAATCTGATACAAAATGATTCTTTATGAATAATTTATTACTGTGATTATAAGCCTTGGGATTAAAGGTGATTCCAACAGACTAGCTACCAATGCTGTATCCATTCTATTACAGTTGCCTTGCAAACAATTAAATAGAGTTTGGGAGCTGAATTGTGGAAATGTTCCACTATCCCAGCGTTTCTCAACCCTCTTTTGGTCAAGGCACCCTTTAAAATTATGGACAGTCCCAAGCCACCCTTTAAAATTATGGACAATCTTGAGGCACCCTATTCTAAAATGTGAAAAAAGAGTTTTATATAACGCATCAACATCCACACATGTAGGACACCCAACATTAGAGGTGATTTATTCTTCTAAAGCAAATACACTTTTGCACACTGGTACTGACTAGTATTCCAGTGTTTCTCTTCTCCCTCAGTTTTTATTCATCACTGAGCTAATGTGACCCCAGCACTGATGGAGAGGGGCAGGAGAGGGTCAAACTAGGATGCTGTGCAGGTAGCTGACATCCTCCTTATCAACTGATGTAATTGGTTGTCGGGACGCCGGCGGCTAGAAGGTTGTAATGGGGCACAGTGAAAGCCTGTGGCTTGGTGTAACTAAAAGGCAGGCTTGTTGCACCTGCTGGCTTGTATACAAGTTTTGGGTAATGTTTAAACATTTTGACAAGGCACTCCTGAAGAAACCTCAAGGCACCCCAGGGTGCCTAATCACCCTGGTTGAGAAAGGCTGCACTATCCCATGGTCCAGTAGTACCACACTGAATGGTTCATCGAGAATTACCCAATAGCCAATCATTGGTTATACAGCCACACATATACAGTGACAAACAGTCCCAGGTCACACAGCCCACCAACAGAAACTATAACCAAAGAAAAAATAATTTTTATTTCTTAGAAGACTTTGGACTGCTTGGAATTATATCGACTCAACACTCAGCAAAACTCAACACAGTTAAAATTGCAATTGGTACTTTTTGTACAGATCAAACCTATCAAAAAAGGATTATCTGATCATACATCTAAATGACAAAGAATGAAATAGTAAAAGTCCATTTGTCAAGCTGTTTCGAGTCTATACCCATTAAAAAATGTTAAGCCTGCTTTCAAGATCACTTCAGAAATGAAGCTACCCAGCGTGTGAATAGGTTAGATTTGTGTAGTTTTTAACAATACATTACAAGTAAATTTAATCATCTTTCAAATGTGTTTTTGGGGAATACCAATAATCTGCTTGAGCACAAAAAGTAGGTGAGTCTTGGAGATTTTTTGTATTCTGTCTCCTGAGTTCCTTAGTTCAATGCCCCTTTTTAATGCTGGGAAGGTTTGTGTAGCAGGGTAATTATGTAGGTAAATGAGGGCTATCTGATGATCCGGGGAAATAGCTGAAATTCATTTTTTAAAGCTGAACTCTGGTCATATAAAATAAACACAATTTTACATAGTTATACACTCATTAAAATCCATTCATTGATTTTCAAATGCAACTAATGCCAGTACATGACTATTTCCTAATATGTAATTACAATTAAAGTAGAAATAAAGGCAAAGCCTTTAAAGCAGCCATATTTGCAGACATGCACTCTATTTGGTATGGTGAAGTAAAGGGAACACAGACAGCACCGAAAACCCTGTTAGCCCCAACCAGCTGCTGAATGTAAACAAACCATCTGTAGATTCACACTCTGATGAAAGAGGAGCTGTGTGGCCCCAAAAACCTGTTGACTCATTTATTCAATACAGGTTTAGAATAAAATCCCACCTTTTGGACTTTAGTTTGGCTCTTTTGACTTTTTTAGATCCCACATATTGCATTATATATCAATGTTTCTGTGATAGTTCCTTTGCATATAGAAGCATCCCACATGTTACTTGGTCACCCCAGTGGCTCACCACCAGTACAGTTGTGACAAAATAAAATTCAATTACAAAAGTTCTGTTCACCTAAGGTTTCAGCACCATTACGTCCCCACTCAAGCAATAAAAACCTGACAAGTGTTCTAATCCCTCTCCACTCTATCCAAACATAAAAGCTTTAACTTTGTCTTTATTTGCACACTTACTGTAATCCCCTTTGAAAAGGAAATGATGGAAAATACTGTTCTGTGTACATGTGCTGACAAGGAACGAACTGGAAGATGGAGAGAGGAGAGTGATGACCTCACTCTTTCATTGTCCAGTCATAGACAGAAAGCAAGGACATTATCAACCAAAATTGATTAACTGCAATAGATAAAAATAAGGTCACCAACTTGGCTGTTCTGTGTGCTGGAGCTGTAAAAAAACTCAGGTCTGGCTGGACACAATCCTTGGCCAGATAAAGCAACTTCATTATACAGTATTTATTTTAACTGTGCCCCTCCCTCTCCGGAGACCCTACTTTGTCCCATGGTTCCTGGGCTCTCCTGCTCTTACCAGGAGCCCAGGACCACAACTGCCAACTTCAGGATGGAGAGTGGTGTGAGAGCAAGACAAATCTGTGCCTCAATCTCACTTGCAAAGATACCAGAAGTGGTGATAATTTTGTCACTTCAGGTTTCATATCCACAATTTCCTGACTGGTGCAGCCAGGGGATACATCTAACCAAACCGATCTGTGCTTGGTTAGAGGTTGTGAAGGGCTGGGGAGACACTAATTAGACCCCTAATGCCTCCATAAAGAGTACCTGCCACTTGTCTTATACTATTTTTACTTGATAACCCCCATGTGATAACCTGGGAGTTATCAAGTAAAAACAAATACATAAATAAAATTTAAAAGTTTTAAAAAATACAATTATAATAAAATTTATTTTAAAAAGAAATTGCCTTAAACCCCCCTTACCACACATACTTGTGCATCCGCAAATGCACTCCCAGAGTGCACACTTGTATGTGAATTGCAGTCAAACCACATATGTGACGCGCTATGAACATCAGAGCGAGAGCAATACTTCTAGCACAAAAACACCTGGTTAACTTTTAGGGCCAGTTCACACTACAAAAATGCACTCCAGATGCATTCCAGATACATTTTTGCTTACAGCTCACATCACACACAGTTCCGGTGCAGTTTTGATGTAGTCTGCCATGTTCCAGTATGGTTCTGTGCAGAAAAAATGCAGCATGCTCTACTTTTATTTCCGCACTGGAAACTGACTGGAACTGACTGCACTAGTGTGAACCAGGGCCATTGGAATACATGGAAAACACTGTGCATGCATTTTTGATGCAGAAAAAAAGCGTATTAAACTGCTTCTAGTGTGAACTAGCCCTAAAATGATAAGCTGTAAAGACATTTAAAGCGTTGCCAATGGAGATATTTGGGTGCCATTTTTTTTTTTCAAAATCACAGGTGCTTGCAATTTTAAGACATAGCATGATTGGTATCTGTTTACTCTATGCAACCTTATTTTTTATAATTAACCAAAAATGGGTATTATATTGTGTGTGTTTGTACTAAAAGTAATTTAATTATATTTTTTCCTGAAAATTTGTTTAATAAACAGTTGTGCAAATATCATGTGATGTAAAAATTTGCAACTATCATCTTTTTATTCTACAGGGCTTCTGCTTTCAGAAAATATATAATGTTCTGGGGGCTTAGGTAATTTTATTGCCAAAAATCAAGATTTTTATGAGAGTTTAAAAAATTATAAAAATTGCTGTAAAGTTGAACTGGTTGAATAAACACCAAAAATGTGTTAACATCACGTCTATAATAAATTCTGTATACAAAGCAGCCATAGTTGCTGACATGCACTCTATTTGGTATGGTGAAGTAACTGCCATGAAGTTAGAAGATTCCATTCCATTCTAACTCAATGGTCCCTAAAATTCACTGCAGTGTATGAATTGCAAACGTTTACTGTATATTGTTCATATGTAATATATATGGGACTGATACTTTTATTATATTTTTACATAGATAAACTCTTTATTATATTAATGCTCAAGAAAATAAATACAATGTATGTGATTTTTTTTTTTATGAATTTAAATCAATCACCAGCTACACTATACAGAGACTTCTTATGCTGTGTAAGCTGAAAATAAAGACATTTCTTCTATTTTTCCTTGAGTTGGCCTGTGAAGTTTGATATAGCTTAGAATTCATGGAAGGGAGGAATGGAATGTATCTGCAAGTGGGAGTCCTATTCTGTCATCCGTCTTTGCTGCATGTTCGCTCAAAGTAGAGGGAGGCTCTGTGAGACAGGGCAGCCTCTCCCTCCCTGTCTCCTGCATTAATCTAAATGCCAAAAATCAGACTTTGTGGAATGCATAGACATTAATGAAAGTACTAGAGCCTAATTCCATATGGCATTACATTATCCCCCAGGTGGTGCTTAGCAGACACCCAAAACATTTTCATAGCCTGTAGGTTAACGCTTGACATCAGGGTGTATTGGAGGAGTATTGTGAATTACAGTGAATATATTACAGAGAACAGTGAAAGTCAGGTTTATCTCTTTGGTTCATAACTAACCAAAGGAGCAGCACTTGTGAGCAGGACTAGATAATGTGTTGAAATATGGTTGTCTTTGTCTGTGTTCTCTAGTACCAGCACACATTACAAGCATGGCTATGTTTCATTCTAAACCTTGATCTCCAGTAGCAGCAAACACCAGTCTAAAAAGATATAAAATTGTGCTAGAAAAACGGGATTATACAATGTAATCAGATCACATTCTTGTCATCCAGTAATTTCAACAGTTGCCGTCATCTTAAAATACCCTAATTATAAGTTAAAATTAGACATTGCTATTAGAGATGAGCGAAGAAATGAAAAATTCGATTCGGCTGATTCGGCGAATTCCAGTGTGAAATTCGATTCGATGCGAATTTCTCCGCTACGAAGATGACTTATTTAAAGGGTTTCTAGGCTTCAGAGAGCCTTTAAATTAGTGCAGAACACTGTACCTTTAATTTAAATGCCCTTGGAGATGAGGAAGGAGAAGGAGAAGGAGAAGGATGAGAAGAAGGAGAAGGAGAAGGATGAGAAGAAGGAGAAGGAGAAGGGTGAGAAGAAGGAGAAGGATGAGAAGAAGGAGAAGGATGAGAAGAAGGAGAAGGAGAAGGATGAGAAGAAGGAGAAGGAGAAGGATGAGAAGAAGGAGAAGGAGAAGGATGAGAAGAAGGAGAAGGATGAGAAGAAGGAGAAGGATGAGAAGAAGGAGAATGATGAGAAGAAGGAGAAGGATGATAAGAAGAAGGCTGAGAATAAGGAGAAGGATGAGAAGAAGGAGAAGGAGAAGGATGAGAAGAAGGAGAAGGATGAGAAGAAGGAGAAGGAGAAGGATGAGAAGAAAGAGAAGGATGAGAAGGAGAAGGATGAGAAGAAGAAGGATGAGAAGAAGAAGGATGAGAAGAAGGAAAAGGATGAGAAGAAGAAGGATGAGAAGAAGGAGAAGGATGAGAAGAAGGAGAATGATGAGAAGAAGGAGAAGGATGATAAGAAGGACAAGGAAGAGAAGAAGGAGAAGGAGAAGGATGAGAAGAAGGAGAAGGATGAGAAGAAGGAGAAGGATGAGAAGAAGGAGAAGGATGAGAAGAAGGAGAAGGATGAGAAGAAGGAGAAGGAGAAGGATGAGAAGAAGGAGAAGGATGAGAAGAAGAAGGATGAGAAGAAGGATGAGAAGAAGGAGGAGAAGGATGAGAAGAAGAAGGATGAGAAGAAGGAGAAGGATGAGAAGAAGGAGAAGGAAGAGAAGAAGGAGAAGGAGAAGGATGAGAAGGAGAAGGATGAGAAGAAGGAGAAGGATGAGAAGAAGGAGAAGGAGAAGGATGAGAAGAAGGAGAAGGATGAGAAGAAGAAGGATGAGAAGAAGGATGAGAAGGATGAGAAGAAGGAGAAGGATGAGAAGAAGGAGAATGATGAGAAGAAGGAGAAGAAGGAGAAGGATGAGAAGAAGGAGAAGGATGAGAAGAAGGAGAAGGATGAGAAGAAGGAGAAGGATGAGAAGAAGGAGAAGGAGAAGGATGAGAAGAAGGAGAAGGATGAGAAGAAGGAGAAGGATGAGAAGGAGAAGGATGAGAAGAAGAAGGCTGAGAATAAGGAGAAGGATGAGAAGAAGGAGAAGGATGAGAAGAAGGAGAAGGATGAGAAGAAGGAGAAGGATGAGAAGAAGGAGAAGGAGAAGGATGAGAAGAAAAAGGATGAGGAGAAGGAGAAGGATGAGAAGAAGGAGAAGGAGAAGGATGAGAAGAAGGAGAAGGATGAGAAGAAGGAGAAGGATGAGAAGAAGGAGAAGGAGAAGGATGAGAAGAAGGAGAAGGAGAAGGATGAGAAGAAGGAGAAGGAGAAGGATGAGAAGAAGGAGAAGGATGAGAAGAAGGAGAAGGATGAGAAGGAGAAGGATGAGAAGGAGAAGGATGAGAAGAAGAAGGCTGAGAATAAGGAGAAGGATGAGAAGAAGGAGAAGGATGAGAAGAAGGAGAAGGATGAGAAGAAGGAGAAGGAGAAGGATGAGAAGAAAGAGAAGGATGAGAAGGAGAAGGATGAGAAGAAGAAGGATGAGAAGAAGAAGGATGAGAAGAAGGAAAAGGATGAGAAGAAGAAGGATGAGAAGAAGGAGAAGGATGAGAAGAAGGAGAATGATGAGAAGAAGGAGAAGGATGATAAGAAGGAGAAGGAAGAGAAGAAGGAGAAGGAGAAGGATGAGAAGAAGGAGAAGGATGAGAAGAAGGAGAAGGATGAGAAGAAGGAGAAGGATGAGAAGAAGGAGAAGGATGAGAAGAAGGAGAAGGAGAAGGATGAGAAGAAGGAGAAGGATGAGAAGAAGAAGGATGAGAAGAAGGATGAGAAGAAGGAGGAGAAGGATGAGAAGAAGAAGGATGAGAAGAAGGAGAAGGATGAGAAGAAGGAGAAGGAAGAGAAGAAGGAGAAGGAGAAGGATGAGAAGGAGAAGGATGAGAAGAAGGAGAAGGATGAGAAGAAGGAGAAGGATGAGAAGAAGGAGAAGGAGAAGGATGAGAAGAAGGAGAAGGATGAGAAGAAGAAGGATGAGAAGAAGGATGAGAAGGATGAGAAGAAGGAGAAGGATGAGAAGAAGGAGAATGATGAGAAGAAGGAGAAGAAGGAGAAGGATGAGAAGAAGGAGAAGGATGAGAAGAAGGAGAAGGATGAGAAGAAGGAGAAGGATGAGAAGAAGGAGAAGGAGAAGGATGAGAAGAAAAAGGATGAGGAGAAGGAGAAGGATGAGAAGAAGGAGAAGGATGAGAAGGAGAAGGAGAAGGATGAGAAGAAGGAGAAGGAGAAGGATGAGAAGAAGGAGAAGGATGAGAAGAAGGAGAAGGATGAGAAGGAGAAGGAGAAGGATGAGAAGGAGAAGGATGAGAAGAAGGAGAAGGAGAAGGATGAGAAGAAGGAGAAGGAGAAGGATGAGAAGAAGGAGAAGGATGAGAAGAAGGATGAGCAGAAGGAGAAGGATGAGAAGAAGGAGAAGGATGAGAAGAAGGAGAAGGATGAGAAGAAGGATGAGAAGAAGGATGAGAAGAAGGAGAAGGATGAGAAGAAGGACAGTTCTGTGACAGTTTCTGTCTATTTCTGACAGTTCTGGGACATTCACTCCATACAGCGGTTTCAACCGCTGTATGGAGGGAATGTCATGGAACTGTCAGAAATAGACTATTAATGACAGTTCTGGGACTGTCCTTCCATGCAGCGGTTGAAACATTGTATGTATTTGTTTCCATAAATGGATCCATTTATGGAAACAAATACATACAATGTTTCAACCGCTGCATGGAAGGACAGTCCCAGAACTGTCATTAATAGTCTATTTCTGACAGTTCCATGACATTCCCTCCATACAGCGGTTAAAACAGCTGTATGCAGTGAATGTCCCAGAACTGTCATAAATAGTCTATTTCTGATAGATCTGGGACATTCACTCCATACAGCTGTTTTAACCGCTGTATGGAGGGAATGTCATGGAACTGTCAGAAATAGACTATTAATGACAGTTCTGGGACTGTCCTTCCATGCAGCGGTTGAAACATTGTATGTATTTGTTTCCATAAATGGATCCATTTATGGAAACAAATACATACAATGTTTCAACCGCTGCATGGAAGGACAGTCCCAGAACTGTCATTAATAGTCTATTTCTGACAGTTCCATGACATTCCCTCCATACAGCGGTTAAAACAGCTGTATGCAGTGAATGTCCCAGAACTGTCATAAATAGTCTATTTCTGATAGATCTGGGACATTCACTGCATACAGCTGTTTTAACCGCTGTATGGAGGGAATGTCATGGAACTGTCAGAAATAGACTATTAATGACAGTTCCGGGACTGTCCTTCCATGCAGCGGTTGAAACATTGTATGTATTTGTTTCCATAAATGGATCCATTTATGGAAACAAATACATACAATGTTTCAACCGCTGCATGGAAGGACAGTCCCAGAACTGTCATTAATAGTCTATTTCTGACAGTTCCATGACATTCCCTCCATACAGCGGTTAAAACAGCTGTATGCAGTGAATGTCCCAGAACTGTCATAAATAGTCTATTTCTGATAGATCTGGGACATTCACTGCATACAGCTGTTTTAACCGCTGTATGGAGGGAATGTCATGGAACTGTCAGAAATAGACTATTAATGACAGTTCCGGGACTGTCCTTCCATGCAGCGGTTGAAACATTGTATGTATTTGTTTCCATAAATGGATCCATTTATGGAAACAAATACATACAATGTTTCAACCGCTGCATGGAAGGACAGTCCCAGAACTGTCATTAATAGTCTATTTCTGACAGTTCCATGACATTCCCTCCATACAGCGGTTAAAACAGCTGTATGCAGTGAATGTCCCAGAACTGTCATAAATAGTCTATTTCTGATAGATCTGGGACATTCACTCCATACAGCTGTTTTAACCGCTGTATGGAGGGAATGTCATGGAACTGTCAGAAATAGACTATTAATGACAGTTCTGGGACTGTCCTTCCATGCAGCGGTTGAAACATTGTATGTATTTGTTTCCATAAATGGATCCATTTATGGAAACAAATACATACAATGTTTCAACCGCTGCATTGAAGGACAGTCCCAGAACTGTCATTAATAGTCTATTTCTGACAGTTCCATGACATTCCCTCCATACAGCGGTTAAAACAGCTGTATGCAGTGAATGTCCCAGAACTGTCATAAATAGTCTATTTCTGATAGATCTGGGACATTCACTGCATACAGCTGTTTTAACCGCTGTATGGAGGGAATGTCATGGAACTGTCAGAAATAGACTATTAATGACAGTTCTGGGACTGTCCTTCCATGCAGCGGTTGAAACATTGTATGTATTTGTTTCCATAAATGGATCCATTTATGGAAACAAATACATACAATGTTTCAACCGCTGCATTGAAGGACAGTCCCAGAACTGTCATTAATAGTCTATTTCTGACAGTTCCATGACATTCCCTCCATACAGCGGTTAAAACAGCTGTATGCAGTGAATGTCCCAGAACTGTCATAAATAGTCTATTTCTGATAGATCTGGGACATTCACTCCATACAGCTGTTTTAACCGCTGTATGGAGGGAATGTCATGGAACTGTCAGAAATAGACTATTAATGACAGTTCTGGGACTGTCCTTCCATGCAGCGGTTGAAACATTGTATGTATTTGTTTCCATAAATGGATCCATTTATGGAAACAAATACATACAATGTTTCAACCGCTGCATTGAAGGACAGTCCCAGAACTGTCATTAATAGTCTATTTCTGACAGTTCCATGACATTCCCTCCATACAGCGGTTAAAACAGCTGTATGCAGTGAATGTCCCAGAACTGTCATAAATAGTCTATTTCTGACAGTTCTGGGACATTCACTCCATACAGCGGTTTCCGGCAAAAAGTGTATGTGCAGAGTTCCTCTATTCTGCAGATACACTTAGAGGAGCTCTGCAGATACACTTAGAGGAGCTCTGCACATACACTTTTTTCCGGTTTGGAATTATTCTTATTTTCATCCTACTTCTTCTTCTTCTTCTTCATCCTCATCCTCATCCTCTTCTTCTTCTGAGGATGAGGATGAAGAAGAAGAAGAAGAAGAAGTAGGATGAAAATAAGATTAATTCCAAGCCGGCAAAAAGTGTATGTGCAGAGCTCCTCTAAGTGTATCTGCAGAGCTCCTCTAAGTGTATCTGCAGAATAGAGGAACTCTGCACATACACTTTTTGCCGGCTTGGAATTATTCTTCTTTTCATCCTACTTCTTCTTCTTCTTCTTCTTCATCCTCATCCTCAGAAGAAGAGGATGAGGATGAGGATGAGGATGAGGAAGAAGAAGAAGAATGAAAAGAAGAATAATTCCAAGCCGGCAAAAAGTGTATGTGCAGAGTTCCTCTATTTCTGACAGTTCTCTCACAGCTTCTTCACATGTACAGCGGTTGAAATATCTGTATCCTAAATGGAAACTAATAGATACAAATTGTATCTATTAGTTTCCATTTAGGATACAGATGTTTCAACCGCTGTACATGTGAAGAAGCTGTGAGAGAACTGTCAGAAATAGAGGAACTCTGCACATACACTTTTTGCCGGCTTGGAATTATTCTTCTTTTCATCCTACTTCTTCTTCTTCTTCTTCTTCTTCTTCTTCTTCTTCATCCTCATCCTCATCCTCTTCTTCTGAGGATGAAGAAGAAGAAGAAGTAGGATGAAAAGAAGAATAATTCCAAGCCGGCAAAAAGTGTATGTGCAGAGTTCCTCTATTTCTGACAGTTCTCTCACAACTTCTTCACATGTACAGTGGTTGAAACATCTGTATCCTAAATGTAAACTAATAGATACAATGTTTCAACCGCTAAACATGTGTTCCTTCTGTCAGAGAACTGTCAGAAATAGCGGAGCTCACTGCAGGGACACTTTTGCCGGCTGATCGGGAAATGTTCGATTCGCGCACCCGAAGTAGGCAAAATTTCGGTTTCGACACGAATCGAATATTTCCTGAAATTCGACTCGAATTCCGGTTCGCCTAGTTCGATTCGCTCATCTCTAATTGCTATCCTCGTTTGGGTAGGAATTAAAATTCATGGGAGTTTACTGTGTATGAATCAAATAATTTGTTTTCCAAGGAAAATAATCGGTGGGCTGTTTGACGTCCCTAAAATGAATTCATTGCTCATTTCAAATGTTTTATTTACAAATTAAATATAGTGCTGTTTTAGGCTCAAGGACAGGGACAGGGAGTGTGTCTGGAATAATTTGTGCCACATTTTAGGTTCAGTAGTAATGTCTAATGGCATTTTAGAGGCTAAAAAAAAATTAAAAGGAGAACTGGAAAGTGGAAAGTAGCTACTTGGGAGGAGATTAATAGGTCACCATAAAATACAGAATTTTACCTATAAACTTTCATGGGCTGTTTATGTGCTACAGTAACTTTTTTCCCTTTGAAAATAGATACCCTCAAATATTTTCGTATGATATGGATGCTGATAAAACCATTGTGTGTTTGTGATGGACATACTGTAAGTGAACTGCAGTAGTAGGAATCTTTTACGATTCCCAAAGTAGGGTGTACCCTTAAAAATCGGTACTGTCATGTAAAGCACACTATTCTCCCATGGAGTAAAAAACACATTTTGGTAGTCCAGTTTGTGTAATTCCACCAGTTTCAAATAAAATTAGGTCAGGAATGGCTCAGTGTGTTTGCTGTGTTCATAAAACAGAATGATTGTGGCTAAATAGTCAAGAGTCTGACAATTTTATCAGAAATTGTTTCTCTTCTGGCGCAGGGTACAGTTACCTAATTGTCATTCTAGTTGCTACAATAGGGTGAAATATTAGTATTATCTTAGATGTCAGCTTTGTAGGGCATGTAAAACAAGGTTAGCATCTCCCCTACATTTGCCTTGTGATTATTACTTTATGAATTGCTGTAAGGAGATTACAACAGTGCAATTGTATGCCATGTTTCTTTGTGTTTTGGATTGTTTAACAGTGATTGCACTCTAATTTAATAATTTCCATCATGCACAAGGACCTCTATAATTGCTCATTTCTGAATTATGGGATAGATAGCTGGACATCTGTACCAGTGGGTGGCACAAAGGAATTGTCTTCACTACAAAACTACACCCACTATTAATTTGCATATGACTATGGCACTATTTACAATAATTTGTCAAAAGGATTGGCTAGATTGTTTGATGCACTAAGAAACAATGTTTTTTTCTGCTTAATTGAGTTGCCCCTCGACCTTACAACTATAATCTGTATGTTGAACAAGCACTGGCAGTGGCAGCCATACGCGGAACATTGTTAAAACTAAAACAGACTCCAAACCCTAATTGATCTTTTATTCTACAAACATCATGCATACAGTATAGTGGAATATTGATTTGCCACTAATGCACAGATATAAATAATTTATATTGGAGTAGAACAGTTATAAAAAAACTACTGTGCCAACAGTTTTGGTGATCCACCTCAGAAAAGTTGTTGGCAGGATTCAGATCACCTATTCGTTTGAACTTTTTCTTGTTTCTCATGATTTTGTCTCAACCCACCCCAGAGATGCCAGCTTGGCTTAGATATATAAGTTGCTGGGATGGTAAGCATCATCTATATACTGATGCTAATAGCTGCTTGTGTGGCCTTCATCATTAGGATGGTATCTCAAGAAGGATAGGCCAAATAAACACACAAAAGTGTTTCTTGGTGCACCTCAGGGTAATTCACATCTTCTTTTCTTACTGTGTCACACTGTGTGTGTTCTCATGTGAAATAAACTTTATATTAAGTTACATTTTAATGGAGAAAACATGCCTTGAGCCTGAGCATAACTCAGTTAAATCCATTATTAACCATTACAGCAAAGGTTTTTTTTTTATCTCTATATTAAAAATGTTTAGTAGGTAATTAAATGCAGATACCACTGTAACAAACCTAACTCTGTTTTTGGTAGGTATGTTGTACAGTATATACGGGTGCTCATTACCACCAGGCTGGTATTTCTATAGGAAAGGACATGTGAAACATTGTCCTCTTTAGTAGCATCCGGTCTTTTATAATGTAGAAATACAATCTTAAATGCCTGGTGTTCTTGGTTGATATTTCTAAGGGGGGCATGAAAGGCAACAGGACATTCTGTTTTACATAGAAAACAAGCAAAAAAAAAAGTAAAAAAGAAAAATAAACAAGGTCTTAAAGAAAGGCACACATTTTTGGCTCACATTTTTGACTCACATGGCTCAAATTTTTGATAACCACAGTCCTTAAAGTTTAAAAAAAAAAACAACAATCATGTTACACTTACCTGCTTTATGCAATGGTTTTGCACAATGCCGCCACGATTCTCTTTTTCTCAGGTTCCCCGCTAATAGCTCCCACTGCTATCAGTTAGAGCTATGAGGAGGGAGAGAGTGAAGAGAGGTGCTGCTTTCCAGCACAGCGCTGGATTGAGATCAGGCTCAAGTAAGTATCATCAGGAGGGTGCTGGTGGGGGGAGCTGCACATGGAAAGTTCTTTACCTTATTGCATCAGAGAGGCTCTGAGTGAGACTCCTCCTGCTCCCCCTGTCTCCTGGCAGCAGCGGCTTTTAGCCAATTAGGGGAAGGAGACCTTGCTATACAGCTCAATTTATTCACTGAACTGTGATTCCCTTCCCACAAAATGAGGAGAAAAAAAGTCCACAAAGCAGCTTAGCGCACTATAAGTTCCAGATTCCACATATTTCAGTTAATGGTAACAACGAAGTGTAGATGGGAGCCAATTTCATACAAAAAGGCTCCTGCAGCTTGCAAGAGAGATCTGGTGAGATCCAGTGAACCTAAACAACAAAAGAAGAGCAACATGGGATCCTCATCAGCATGACAATTCATTGAACAATAAAATTAGCACACTTACATATGAGGTTCTTGACATTCGGCACAGGAAAGGTTGAGAGAACACAGCAAAGCTGTCAGTGAGCATCGGCAGTTGAGGGACAACTGGGTTTGACAGCTGTCAAAAAGCCGCCAGTGCCCAGTGTCCAAGCCCATCATGCTCTGCATCGTGGCAACTCCTACATGCTAGTAAGAGGAGGTAGAAACACAAGGGCCAGTAACACATTTCAGAGGCACACTCCTTCGTCTTTGTTAATTTTATTGTTCAATGAATTGCACCCATCATGCTGATGAGGATACTGCGCTGCTCTTTTTTTGTTGTTTGGACAAAAGGAGGAGAGGGCAATTTCCCAGAGATCTGGGCAATCAGGGAATAATAATGCAGACCTGTTGCATGTGACTGTCTGCCTAATTCAGAGAGAGAGACAGAGTCTGAGGACTGAGCAACTGGGACCAAGCCCATGCAGGGTCCAGTTGGTTAAGATGAGCCATGTGAGCAGAGGCAAACTCACTGAGGACAAGAGCTGACATACCACAGCTTATGAGTACCAGAGCTGAGAGACTAGACCTTGTGAGGACCAGAACTTAGAGACTGGGCCCTGTGAGGAACAGCGCTTTGAGTCTCGGATTCCTGAGAATGGAAGACTGCCAAGTGATTTGAAATTCTGTGCGCCAGTAGGGGTGAGCTAAACTATCTGTGCTTATCTCAACCCTGACACCACTTATGCATTAGAGACTGCTCCTTGTTTAGCAGTCCTCTAGCCCTCTGTTGCACATTCTTAAAAGGACAGCTACATGTTCACCACTTTACAGAAATACCCCAACGAAAGCTGACTAACACTAACAATTAGGCGCCATGTGCTTTGAAGTCACCTCCAGGGGTAGGCCTTTGTTAGGAATGCATAGGTCTACCTGCTATTGGTGCTGTATGCGTAGTGTGCACACAAGGACCTTTATTCTTTTAGGTTAACTTAGTTTAACATTACTATAGTTCAATTATTGCTATCTTATGGGTTAGTGTTCACTTAATCTAGTACAGAATCTTTAAACCCATTCTTTTGCCTGTTTAATGATCTGTGCATTGTTTAATAGCATGGCCATAATACACCAAAGTAATCTACCACCAACTTGCTTGTGGCCTATTTTCTGTGTGTTATTATACAGTGGTCACAAGTTTTTGCAGTGTCAAGTTTTTGCAGTAAACAATAATACAGAACATGTGATCACCCAATACATAAAAACAAAAAGGTGGTGAAGGTTATGCAGAGCCTATGGAAATCATAAAGAGTAATCACATGTGTAACAGAAAAAAAAGGGAAAAATACAATCACTACAACAACCTTGCACACATTCATACATGTCAAACATTTGTGCCTCCCCTACTCCCCCCAGAGCATCTCAAACTAAAAATTTGACAGAAAGCAATCAAGGACAAGGAATGAGCCCATACTCTCCACATGGAAAAACCAGAACACATTACGAATGATTGAGAAGATGGTAATTCAGCAGTCTGGGACACCGAGGCATCCAGCCACAGCTGCCATATCTTGTTAAATTTTCTGGGACATGCCCTACCCATGTATATTATATTATATTTAGGCAAGTTGGTATTGACCATGTGACAAACATATAGAACAGGAGTTGACTTTTTACAATAAAGCAAGATAGCCTTATAAAGCAGATAACTTCTGCTACAATTGTGGCAAGGTTACATTTGCATCTCAAAAGTGCAGTATGACGGCAGTGGTAAAAAAGGCATACCACCTATATTTTGGATGCAAAATAAGGTATCAGCACAAGAGTTGGGACCCTCATTATTGTTGCATTATATGTGTAACTTATCTGCTTCATTGGCTAAACAAGATGGAAAAAGTCCATGCCTTTTGCAGTCCCAATGGTGTGGAGAGAACCCACCAATCATAGTAGTGACTGCTATTTTTGTATGGTTCCCCCAATTGCAGAAGGGATCTCAAGAAAGAAGAAGTGGATTCTGGAATATCCAAACATTCCATCTGCACTGTGTCCTGTACCCCATGGTAAGGAATGCCAATTTCAGATCCACCAGAATCCTATTCAGACCAAAACTTTAGCCCACCGTATGCTCCTCCAGAATCTAATTTCACAGAGCGAACTAAATGACCTGGTCAGGCATTTGGAATTGCCGTTTAATCTGATGTTAGAGCTTGTCAGTTTTTCATGCAAAAAGCATGAAAATGTTACATGAAAAATCATTAAATGAATAGAAAGTTATGTTATTGGTATCAATAAAAAGATAAATATATAATGATCGGTGTGGTACCATTCTCATTGCTATATCGCATTTTGCAGAAAAGTTATGGAACATAATCGCACATCCCCCTTGTAATTCAGAATTATTTTAATGCAATTTTTACCTGAAGCTGTATCTTGGAACCTGGAGACAATTAATACTCAGGACTTAATTTTCCTTTATTAGTGACCCAATTCTGGTAAAAGCTTTCTCCTTGTAGACCAGTAGGAATGTTAAAGTGTAACAAATACAATTTCTGCCCCTGGAATAACCCAGGCACGTCATTTTTGTTACCCAGCGGGGAAACTTTCGGCTCCAAATTTTATGCCAACTGTAACACAGAAGGTGTTGTATACTTAATGACCTGTAGATATGGGGCATTTTATGTAGGGAAAGCTATTAAGAAGTGACGACAAAGATTAAATAATCACATCTACTACTCGGGTAATGGAAAAATCGTAACGCCAGTGAGCAAACACCTTGATTTTTATCATAGATTTGAGACTACATGGGTATCATTTATTGTGTTGGAGGTCATTCCAAAAGACTTTAGAGGTGGCAATTGGGACAAACGCATTTTGCAGAAAGAGACCTTTTGGATTGAATGCTTAAATGTAGTGCGACTGCCAGGGCTTAACAAAATGCTGTCTTATAAGCCATTCCAGTAAAGACTGTAGAGGTGGGCAATTTCTAACTGTGGGATATGTAATTGGGGGGACTTTGGGCCCCAATTTATTTCCAACCTACAGAGGATACAAAAAATGGGTTTGGGTTATGGGTTAATGGACCCAGTGCACATAGTGTATTTAAATTTTATACTGGCTCTGTAGGTTATATATTACCCTGTGAATACTATGTTGGTGGCAACTTACATTAGAATAACCCTTGTATATTATATGCTTTTCTTGTGATCTTTGTGTTAGTAACCGCCAATGTCACAATGCCTTGATAATTGAGTAATTTTAAATTCCTAGACAGGTGTTTCAATTGTTAGTAGTCTATGGTTCTGGAGCATTCTCTCATTTTTTTTCATATGCAGTCTATTTTTTAGGTTTTGGCACTGCACAATTGTGGGGTTGATTAGTGTCCTGTCATGTGCTAGGAGCCTCACTGTGACAGATGTGGGGCTTGTGGCGGCACGGCCATTTGTATCTATGTTGGGATCCAGCAAAGAGTCTAGGCTGTGGTGCCATTAGGTACCACTGGGAGTCACTGTCCTCGTGGTTTGCCTTGTGCAGCCACAGTGTGTACCCGATGTGTGTGGCCTCCTCCATCATTATGGTAGTGGGGGCCACAGTGCATGTGCGGGGTGCATGAGTTAACATGTACTGTCGGGCCCAATGATGTCACATGCCACAAGGCATCGGAATGGGTGTCTAAGACTGGGATCCCTATAAAGGGGAGGATGTGTGGCAGCTTGGGCAGGCATGTAGAAAAAATAATAGAGTGAGCGCTAAATGCAGTATATGATATTAAAATTATATATGTTCAAATTAATTAAAAGCAGCTAGCACTCAGGGTATAGGTAACAGTCCCAGAGTCACAATTTCTGAAATATTTTTGCAGCGCTAAAAAATGCATGTCATAAATCCCATAAACACATTGGCCAATCATAGGTATTTCTTCAGCTGATATCTTTGCACAAGAGACGTTTTAAATTCACGAATGCTCTGGTGAACTTATTATATTGCATTTTATGTCATCTTGAACTAGTTATATTAATATTGCACTTTCAGCACTTTACTCACATATGCGTTTAAGTCACATGTGTTTATGGGATTTATAACATGCATTTTTTAGGGCTGCACTAATATTTTAGAGCTTGGGCAGGCAGGAGATGGATCTCATGGATTGATGGATGCTGTTTCCCATGCGGACCTTTTGGCAATAGGTATGTACTGGCGGTGGCCAGTGTTGGTAACATGGAAGTATTACTATTTGAATGGATGTTATTAACTAGCTTACACCCTTTGTAGATGGTCAATGTCTGACTTTTTACAATATGGTGATACAAGAGATTTAAAGCCAGCAGTGTGTATCCTACTGAGAAGAAAACATACAGTATGTGCATTCAGTGTACTTTGTGAACTATACTCTCTGTACCCTACACTCCAGTTATAGGAGGTAAGCCACACTGGGAATGTTGTTACCAGTTTTTGATGAGGGGCCAGGGACTATAACTTGGGCTCTTGACCAACAACGCTTTAGGGGATGACCTTTTTAAACCCTCCTTTACAGATGATCCGCATATTATTCTGGGTATTACAGTGATATGAAAGGCAATGACTGAGTGCAGTTTTAACTGTTAGGAAGAAAGGAGCCCTTGACGTTTCACTCAAACTATATTTCTACAATTTGCACCTCAGTTATAGGAGGTGAGTAATATTTTGTCCTAATGTGAGCCAAGGAGGGCATCTTGGACCGTGATTTATTAGTGGTTTGTTATTATGGTAGAATTAATTTGTATATGTTTTATAGGTCTTTTTAGGCTGAGGAATCACTTGCAAGTACATTTGTCTGAAAAAAAAAACTCATTTAATACAGGAGCTGACCCAAGGGTGGTGCCCCTCCTCTTTCTTTCTTTCTTAGTGCAAGACATGTAAGTGTGTTATGGTCTCATCTGATTTTTTTTGGCCAGGTGTTTTTCAAACTCCAAATGAACTAGTATATGTACTATTGTTTCAGAGCACCCTTTCTTTTCTCTTGTTGGGGTCCCCACATTTGTCAGGCCTCCAGCATCTGCCAGATTGCATTCATGACCACTACCTTATGTGCAAATGCATTGAATAGTTTTGTAAGCTATCTGATATTGTTGCCAAGACAACATTTTTTACTTGTGTCATAGAACTATTTGTCGACAATTTATGCATATAGTTGTAAAATGTCTATTTATTTGCTTATTTAAATATATTCATTATAGCTCCTGAAGAAGTGATAATTATCGAGCTTCGACCTAAATACATCAAGAAGCCCCATCTAGCACCTTGACAAGCTATGGCCGATGCACAATATATGGGGTCTTGATGGTACTTGGGCAGTTTGGAAAGTTGTTTTAATATGTTGTAATCGTGATTATGAATGATGTTTTACCTGTGGATTTTCAATAACATTTTTAAGTTTTAATGGTAAATTGTAGTGCCTATAAAGTCCATGTCTCTTTAAGAATTCATAGTATTGTCAAAATGACAAGATGACTGGACGAGTCCAAAACATTAGAAGTAGATTAGCTGCCATATCACCACAGCACAGACATGGAACAGGAACTGCTGGTGTCATCTTAGAGATCCGTGCAGGTGTGTAGTGGAGATGATGAATGAATTTAAATTGTATGAACTGGTCAGCCGTAATGTTGATATCCTTAAAACAGGTTTCAGTAACTTCTTCCCAGCCTTCATTTGTGAGAGCAGGAATGCACTGCTGCCACTTCCTGTATGACAAGGATAAAGGGTTGGAACTCTTGAGTGGCAAACGATTGTAGAAAGTGGTGACCAATTTGTCATGGTCAGGGTCGTAGAGCAGGAGTTCCAGAGGCGATGACAAAATAATAAAGTGTGCAACACCAAATCTGGCTTTGATTGCATGCTGTAATAAAAGATATCTAAAAAGAAACCTTTTCTTAAGGCCATCAAAGGTATCAAAGGAAAGGAACTGATTGTTAGAAAACACGAGACACATATATTACCCCTCTGGCTCACCACCGGAGAGCATCTGGATGCCATTGGTCCTCTTAATATACCTTTTAAGGTGTTTTGTTATATCTGTGTCAGGGAATTCCTGTGAAACGTCTGGCTTGCAGAAATGCGCATGTGTGTGGCAGTCTTCACAGAACGGTGACCAGGTGCATGCGTGCACGCAGATGGTACCAGATGGACTAATTAAGAATGCTGCTGCCCTTGCTCAAGCACTGACTGGTCTTTCTGCTGTTCCCCGTGTCCTGCTATTGTTCTGTGTGTTCTTTTTTTGCTTACCCAGCTTGCCTCTGACCTGAATTTGGATCCTCTTTCTGCCTTGTCACCAGTTCCTGACCCGGCTCTGTTCCGGAACATGTCTCTGCCCTATGATTCTGCATCTGGCTGCCTGCCTGCTGCTGAGCTCAGCTATCCCTATGACCATGCTTTTGTTCCTGATTCTTTTTCCATGTCCTGTTCAAGTGCCCACCTAGCTGTCATCTGTTTCAGCTCTGCTTACCACAGCATGTTCCTACCTCAAGTTTGTTGTCCAACATGCTACTCATCCGCAACCTGCAGAACATGTGGAGTGCCCCTTTAACCTCGGCTGGATCTTTGTTCACAGCTACTGCTACTGACCTGATGTTCTGCCAGCCTGCCTGGGACTGCACAAGAGCTAGCAATCACACTTGATATGACATATTGAAAATATTAGTCCTAATGAAGACTTTTGTGGTAAAATGTTTGTAAAAAATTATCTCTTATTTGGTCCTTTGGTCTATTTAGTGTACCAAGTGGGAGTATTTTTTAACTGGTTAATTACTGCAAAGAACAAACTGTCAGTCTTGTCAGAAATTCAGGGCTGCCCTGATTCATCTTTTCATCTGCACACTTCCTGTCAACGCCTATGGTAGTGAGGTCTATAGATCCACAGCTTGGGGTTCCCCAGGGCCCGGAATCTAAGCCCCAGCCTGCTTGTTCACCAGGGCCCCTGATAGTGGGGATGGACTTGCAGCAGTCTGGGAACAGGTCGTGGCCCTCAGGTACACCCAGCTGAGGTGGAGGAGACCGCTAGTGGGAGCAGGGTGCAAGGGAGAAGACACAGGGAATCCAATGGACAAGCCGAGGTCTGGACAGGCGGAAAACTAGCAAGGTCAGGAACGAAGCCGGGGTCGGTACACAAATAGACAATACAAGATTCACAGCGGGAACTCACAGGAGGTCCAACAACACGAAGTTGCTCAGGCAAAGTGGGACAGACTGAGCATGTCTTAAATAGACAAGCCAGCTAGGAGGAGGCCCAGGACGTGATGAAAGGGAAGGACATAAAACCCAGGGAATAGCAGACAACGCCCACAGGTGAGCACAGACAAACACACATGTGAAGGAATCAAGAGCAGCAAGGAGGTAAGAATAAACACACAAGAGACTACAAGCTAACTTGTGACAGTACCCTCCCTCTTACGAGGTCTCCCCACTTTTTTAGGGCCAGGCTTAAGGGGAAACTTCTGATGAAAAAATTCCACCAGACGGGGTGCAGAAACATCAGTAGAACACCTCTCCTCAGGACCATATCCCTTCCAGTCAATTAGATACAAGAGCTTCCCTCTGATGAATTTAGAATCCAAGATTTGCTTGACTTCATACTGATCCGAAGCACTTGCTATAGGGGAAGAATGATGATGAGGACGGGAAAATCTGATGATATACGGTCTCAGAAGAGAAACATGGAAAACATTAGGGATTCTCAGATGTGAAGGAAGGGAGTTTGAAAGCAACAGGATTGACCTGGCGAAGGATGGTAAGGGGACCAATGAACCGAGGAGCAAATTTCATAAAGGGTACCTACCCGGAGATGGATACTCTTGGTAGAGAGTCAAACCTTGTCACCTGGGAAATATTTGGGACTCACCCGGTGATGACAATCTGCAGCTACTTTGTACTTAGAAGCTGACAGATGTAAGCTCTTGGAAACATTTGCCTCAGAAGGAGTAAAAATAGGAGAACATATGACAGGAAACTGGGCTGGAGCAGACACCAATAACCAGGATGAAGTGTCTGGTGAGGAGGCTGCCAGGGAGGGCACAGGAGTAGGCGTGAAGGCTTTGATTTGTACAGTGGGCAAAACAGGTTGTACAGAACAGGAACCTAGGGTAATACAAGGAACAGAGGGTACTGTAGGATGTATGGGGGCAGGACAGGGGACTGAAGGCACGGTAGGGTGTAGGGGGGCAGGACAGGGGACAGAAGGCACGGTAGGGTGTAGGGGGGCAGGACAGGGGACAGATGGTACAGTAGCTACTAATGTGGAAACCATGGCTGGATCCAAAGCAGCTGAAGGGAGTTTTGGGGTCTCAGCATGCAAAGCACATGAATCTGGGAACTCAGGTGGTACAGAGGTCACAGATGTTGGGACTTCCACCCATCCAGAAGATCGCGACATAGGAGCTCTGAGCTGCAACATATGTAAAGGAACCGAAGGTTTGAACAGCAAAGAGGGTAAGGAACTAGAGGTGGACAGCACTGGAAGGGGGCTCGCAATAGGAGTAGGCAGGGGAACAGCCTTATTACAAGAAACATCTTGTAAAGTCTGGCAATGTTGAGTGAGCATCAGAGAGGTGGTGGTCTCAGCCACCGGTACAGTGTGAGGTGGGCGGACAGAACAAGACTTATTTAGATGACCTTCAGCCCCACAGCAAAGGCATAGACCAAATCTTAGGTGACGCGATCGCTCTTGTGGAGTAAGGTGTGTTCGGCATAACTGCATGGGCTCTTCAGAAGTCAGTACGGTTGCAGAGGTAAGTTGATCAGGGACTTTCTGGAAAACAGGAGCAAAAGAACCCACTAGAGGGCGATGTGGATGAGCCCTTTCCAGATCTTGCTCCTGGAAGCGGATATCGATCTGAATGCTAAGAGCAATCAAGTCATCCAGGGAGGTGGGTATGGTTCTTCCAGCTAGTTCATCCTTAATATAGTCTGCTAGACCGTGCCAAAAGGTTGCAGAGAGAACCTCATTATTCCATGCCAGTTTGGAGACTAAGGTGCGAAACAGAACTGCATATTGTCCAAGAGTCCTGCTACCTTGACGAAGCTGAAGAAGAGCTCCTGCAACAGATGAAGTCCTAGTGGGCACATCGAATGTCTTACAGAAAGCTTGCAGGAAGGCTGGGAGGCTGCAAATAGTTGGATCTTGTCGCTCCCATAGTGGCGAGGCCCAAGCCAGTGCTTCACCAGATAGGAGGGAAATCATATATGTCACCTTGGAACGATCAGTAGAAAAATGGTGGGCTGCTAGCTCGAAGTGAATTGAGCACTGATTGATGAAGCCCCAACAAGCCTTGGGATCACCAGAGAAGTGAGGCGGTGGAGGCAGCTGGAGTCTTGAACGACAGTGTTCCATTGGGGAAACAGCGGAAGGTGCAGCAGCCGGAGCCGGGGCTGAAACAGAGGGTGAGGAAGTGGACACAACCTGTAGCTGATCCAACCGGGAGGAGAGTTCCTGCAGACAGTGCATGATTTGTTCTTGGAAGGCCTGCTGGACCTCGACTCTCAGCGCCAAAGCCTAAAGTTGTTCCAGGACAGGCTGCGGTGTCTCCGAAGAGCTCATGGCCTGAGCAAACTGTCAACGCTTATGGTAGTGAGCTCTATAGATCCACAGCTTGGGGTTCCCCAGGGCACGGAATCTAAGCCCCAGCCTGCTTGTTCACCAGGGCCCCTGATGGTGGGGATGGACTTGCAGCAGGCTGGGACCAGGTCGCGGCCCCCAGGTACACCCAGCTGAGGCGGAGGAGACTGCTAGCAGGAGCAGGGTGCAAGGGAGAAGACACAGGGAATCCAAAGGGCAAGCCACGGTCCGGA
Source organism: Staurois parvus (assembly GCF_062004578.1). Lineage (NCBI taxonomy): Eukaryota > Metazoa > Chordata > Amphibia > Anura > Ranidae > Staurois > Staurois parvus. Next base: position 3,281,002 of record NW_028318385.1, on the reverse strand, counting down.
CAGGCGGAAAACTAGCAAGGTCAGGAGCGAAGCCGGGGTCGGTACACAGATACACAATACAGGATTCACAGCGGGAAGTCCAACAACACGAAGTGTCTCAGGCAAAGTGGGACAGACTGAGCATGTCTTAAATAGACAAGCCAGCTAGGAGGAGGCCCAGGAAGTGATGAAAGGAAAGGACATAAAACCCAGGGAATAGCAGACGATGCCCACAGGTGAGCACAGACAAACACACATGTGAAGGAATCAAGAGCAGCAAGGAGGTAAGAATAAACACACAAGAGGCTGCAAGCTAACTTGTGACACTTCCTGTGTTATCTCAAAGAGCCCTCCTAGTTCAAGGACTACAGAATGATTAGACCTTTTGGTGTAGAGATCTGAGAGTTGGAGTGGTTGAGTAGTTTAGCAAAAGACATTGGGCAGGGTGGATACCGTACAGTACAGATAAATGCTGGGTATTGTCATCTCACAACAGGGATTAAGACCTGAATGCATTTATAGAAGATCAACATTTCTTTTTCTGTGCTTTCAGGGGACACACAAAAGAATGTACCCCACCACTGCAAATCACAAAAGTAAAGTTCAGCAGTTCAGTTTGCTCACTGATTGTAATCTATTCTGAGGCAGTCATAACTCCCTATGCTTTCTCTGCAGCAGCTCATGCACAATGACACTATGGCTGCTCTAAGCCCACCCTTTTCATAGTGAGGGGCTGTGTTCTCTGGTCCCCTCTCCCAGTACTGGCTTTTGTGAGAGTGTTGGTCAGGGTAAAGGCTATAAAAAGCATCAAGGCTGTAAACATCTTTCTTGTACAATTTCCTTTTAGATTTACCAAAACTGAGTTGCATCGATACCATTTTTTTAATCGGTGAATACGAGTACAGATACCTGTACTCAAATACTTGCTGATACAAATTTCCAACATCTTTGTGATGTGATTTGAACCCATATAAAATGAATGGACTCAAGTTGCTCTACAAAGAATCGCAACATAAATGTGATTCAATTCCTGTCCGAATCTTATGTGATTTCCCTGTGGCCATGGTGGGATTTGAGCCATACAAAATTAATTTTTTCATGGGCTCAAATCACACAGCAAAGGTTTAGATTTTAGGTATTGGAGCATTTACACGAGTACAAGAACTCGTGCAAATGCTCAGTATTTGCACAGAAACCGGTATTGTTGCAGTCCTAACCAAAGTGATAAAATATGAGGTCAAATCTAAACATTTTCAATTTTTATGCGATCAAAATCTAAAGGAAATTGAATACGAAAATTGTGGAATGTACTGTATGGCCAGCCTAAGTGTGGGAAATTCATTATGAATTCAACATCAGGTAAACCTAAATCTCATCCCTAATTGTTAATTCTAGTTAACAATGTCCTCATACATTTGTGTTCTATAGTGTTAAAAATGTTCATTGTAGGTCCCACTGTTATAAAAATAATAACAATAATAATACAAATCACAGCCATCAATTTCACAATAATAATTTAAATTGGTCAGTAATGAACAGGGATAGTAAAAAGATCAGTTATATGATGAAAATGCCTGAAATGGAGTAGTGATGTATTTCAACAGACTAGTTATTTTTTGGTGGAGTTTGTTACACCATCTGTTACATGGCACCTATGCAGGACTACCAGTGACCACCTTTGTTGTGGGGCAGGGGTGCAATTTAATATACAGCTCCGTTATAATATTAATTAGCACTTGTTCTGGGAATGGGCAATAGCAACCTCTGATGTTGGATTGGAGCCTTGCCTGTGAAATATAGCAGCTGGTGTGACAGGTTCCCTTTAAAGGAGCTACCATTGTTTTGTTTCCTGCAGTGAATAAAATTAAACAAGTCCTATTTCTGAATGACAGCCAAGGGACTGTTGTTACTCTGCAGCTCGCGCTGAAGTAGCTCTATACCAGACTGTGTCCTGTGGGGCTTAGAGTTTTCAATTCATTATTTGTCAGGCTTGGAGAAGGATTCTACATTAGGCCTTTAATTTAGTATATTGCCATGGGCTACTGACCACATGACACTGCTTAAATGTGAGCAAATCTAACAGGGAAGCAGGTCTTGCTCTTTAATTTGGTGAGGGAAGCATAGAGATGACGGCCTGAAGAGTGTTAATCATGTAGGAAAACAGGTCAAAAATAGGTCATTTGTTAGACAAGGTCTGAAAATGTGATGCTCATATGTAACGCTATGGCAGCCAAAAGAAGCCAACGATCAATTGCTCAGTGGTGGATGCAATCATTTTTCTCTCTCACCTATAGAATCATATTGCAGAAGCACAAGAAATGTACAGCTGACAGAATGTTCATCAAAGCAGAATCCTATTGACTTGGAATTTTGTGCTTATCTTTGTAGGTCATTTATTGTATCTGAGCTGGGAGCAATCTGCTTTTAGTGCCAATACCAAATATCCTGAAAATCCTTTAGAGGCTCCGTATCATAATAAATAAAACAGAACTCTCTGTAGTGTGTATATGTATGCCTATATTATGCCTATATAGTGTACATTCTAATAAATATCACTTCTATTTAATAGCTTGTCTTTCATTATAGCTAAAGCATACCCTTAGCACCACTGTGAATATGACTATGAAAAGGAAAGCAAACGTGAACGAAATTAAAACAAATGCAGACAACACTATTATGGATAGCTAAGGATAAAATAACCTTTAGTGTCCATTTTAAAAGGTAAGTTCACCTTTTAGTAAACAATAATAAATGCACTTATTTTGCAGGTAAAAATATGTGCATTTATTATTTTTATCTACAGGAGCCTGGAAAGCATTGCGCCAATGATCTGTAGATCTCTGGCGCTATGCAGGTCTCCTGTAGACCTGTCAGAATATCTGCTTGCTCGTACAAGCAAGCAGATATACTGACAGTTAGATTTAATGAACTAGTTCATTGAGGACTGCAAGCTGACAGCCTCTAAGGCTGCTGGGACTTGTATTCTTTCATTTACGGAATGCTGTGAATGAGTGACACAGCCGGGCGGATGGAGCCCTGCACGACCACGTTTTTTTTAAATTTGACAGATAGCGAAGGGGGGAAGAAGATCCCCTGCTAGCTGTCCAAGTAGGGAGCAGATTGTATATGAACCATACCCTGAATATGGGTATAGCATGTAACATGTTACGAAAGGTGAACTTATCCTTTAAATACATGATCCTTGGACCTTGACAACACAATCAATTAATATCTGAGCATTAAAAAAGATGAACATCCCCCCCAGCAAGGTATCTCATATGTTGAGGACTAGCCCGTTCCTTTTCATCTGATGCTGATTCAATTATTTCAATTAGCTCTGCTGATCTGCTGTACTGAATTCAAACCTTGACAGAAAATTTGCATGGAAATCTATGGTTTCCAAATGTAAAGGTTTTTTGGGGGTCTAACTATCAACATGGGCATTACTAAAAACAATGAGTTGCGGTTGTTTTGTTCCACAGACCCGATTCATCATATGCCCGTGTTCTCTGCTGGCATGGCTAAACATAGATATGAGAATATAATGCGATTTATGCATTTCAATGACAATACACTCCTCGCCCTCACGGAACATGATAGGCTCCACAAAACCCCTCGTAAATCACCTTAGCCAGAAATTTTTAGATGTGTATTCTCCCCAGCAAAACATCTGTGTTGATGAGTCCCTCATTAATTTTTCTGGCCACCTTGCAATTTCTCTCCAGCAAGTGTGTCAGATATGGGGTCAAATTATATAAGACCTGTGAGAGGGCAACAGGCTATATATGTAATTTCCGGATTTATGAGGGAAAAGATGGAGCTCCCCGGATGCCCAGACTACATTTGGTAGCAGTGGCATGATAGTTTGGGACTTAGTGTCACCCTTTTTCCATATGGGGTACCACTTATATGTGGAGAATTTGTATAGAAGCATGTCCTATTTAGACATTTGCACAATCTTGGAATTGGTGCAAAAGGGCACTGTGCAACCTAATCGAGCTTACCCCAACAGCTTGTAAACACCTGACTTAGAAAGGGGGAGAAAGCCTGCTTGAAAAATGATGTGTTGCTTGCAGTGAAGTGGAAGGACAAACAGGATGTTTTCATACTGTCTTCCATTTATGACCATCCACATTTCCATGGCAGCTGGTGTTGTTGAGAAGCCCCTCTGTGTCCACAACTATAACCTTAACATGGGAGGGGTGGACTTCCCATAAAGCCGGACACTGGTACAAAAAAAGTCTGTATATTTATTTCAGTTCACTCTGTACAACACTTTTGTGCTTTACAAAGCAACTAGACAAAGTGGATCCTTCCTAAAATTTCAGGACTAGATCACCACGGCCCTTTTGTATCCAGAAGGTGCTGTGGCCCAAACCCCCAACACAGATGCAGTGAATTGGCTGCATGAGAGGCATTTTCCTGATGCCATTCCTGGTACCCCAACCCAAAAGTCACCCCAAAAAGATTAGGTGTGACAAATCCTTTTTTTGTCCCTCCTGTCCTGACCAACGTGGTCTCTGCCTCAAGGACTGCTTCCGTCACTACCACACACTAGATTAGTATTAGTATAGGGTACAGCACGGCACAGTTCAGGGCACATATTTACACAAGGTCTCAAAAGATCATAGGTAGTCAGGAAACTGGCTATCACTTTTTCAGAGACCCTAACATTCTGGAACGTTTACAGCTGTAAAAAAAATAGTAAAAAAAAGCTAAAAAGAAAACAAAAAAAGTAAAATAGTAAAAAAAATAAAAAACAAAAATAGTTGTCGGTTTATTGAGTTCCTGTTTTATTGTTACTGTTTTATTGTTAACCATTGCTGTTTTCTTTGCAGGAATGCCATTCAGCTGCAGCACCAATCTGTTTATTCTGACAGCAACAGGATGTGCTCTCAGAATATATGTCAGTGTGTGCAGCACTGCTGGGCAAAATATTTCATCCGCAGTTATACGCCCAAGCATAGGTGCCTGGGAGGCCAGTGCGTGGATTGCTCCTATGCTTCAGCATTAATTTTTTTCATATTTTTTGGCAGTGATTTCGTCTCCTTTTTTCATTCAGCCTACTGGCTGCATAAAAAAAGACCATAACATATATGCCCAACAAGGACCAGCGAGGTACTGGTACATCCCTAGACTTTGAGTGGTTATACCAGGATGATACCTGCAGCTCCAGGCATCATCCTGGTATTTATTTTTTGTCTTTCATGTAAAAGCAATCCTAGCACATAATTAGCTGCAGGATTGCTTTTACAAGCAGTGGGAGGAGATGCCCCTCCCCTGCTGTTTTCCACGGCTTTCTCGGGCAGTCCTGTCCCATTGGGGAACCTGAGAATGCATTTCTGCCAGCTGACCATAGAGCTATTTGGAGACTGGAATGGCTCCAATCATCTCTATAGTCTAAGAAACCGGAAGCTATGAGCAATTCATCACTTCAGTTTTGCAGGTAGGTTTCTCAGGCAGACCAATTGGGGAACCTGAGAATACAGCCGGTGTTTCTGCCAGCTGACCATAGAACTGATTGGAAACCGGAAACTATGAGCAATTCATCACTTCGGTTTTGTTGGATATAAACAGTGCCATTTTTAAATAATTTAAAAAGCTGCATAAATTCCAGTATCTATACCATAGTTTGTAGATGCTATAACTTACACACAAAACACTTAGCATACATTGGGATTTTTTTTACCAAAGACATGTAGAAAAATACATTTTGGCCTAAATTTCTGATTAAATTTGAGTTTATTGGATATTTTTTATAACATACATTACAAAATATTGGTTTTTTTTTCAAAATTTGTGGTCTTTTTTTGTTTATAGCTCAAAAAATAAAAAACCCAGAGGTGATCAAACACCACCAAAAGAAATCTCTATTTGTGTGAAAAAAATGATTTCAATTTAATTTAAGTACAGTGTTGCATGACCGTGCAATTGTCAGTTAAACTAACGCAGTCCCGTTTAGCAAAAAATGGCGTAAATTCCAGTATCTACGCACGTATACCATACTTTAGTTTCAATAATTTTTATTGAAGATTTTAAACATAACATGGTATCCAATGATGGTTCAAGTCATATTTTAAACAACAAGAAAATAATCATGCAAAACAAATTCCCCACCATTTGGCTGGGGGCATATTTAACAGTACTTATTTTAACTTGAGAGGTTTATTTGGGTAACGAACCGTAGGTGAGGGTGTAGGTTATATGATAAGGGAAAAGAAAAACAGGGACAAAGGTTAGGTTGGGAAGGGAAAGGGTAAAAGGGAAAGGAGGGGGAATAGCAACATACCAGTCTAGTATAGAAAATTCTAAGTTTTGTACGTTTAGGTAGTCAGTATTTTATGGAACAATTCGGGTTTCGTAGCCATCTAGCCCACTGGGATTTAAATTTATGGTAGGAGGAGTTATTTAGGGCTGATCTTCTCTCCATATCGCATTGGACGTTAAGATCCCCTATAAGCGAGGTAAGAGAAGTATACCATAGTTTATAGGCACTATAATTTCACATAAACCAATTAATATACACTTATTGGGAATTTTTTTACCAAAGACATGTGGGAAAATACATTTTGGCCTACCTAAATTTTTGACAAAATTTGAGTGTATTGGATATTTTTTAAAACAGAAATTTTTTTTTCATACTTTTATTTTTTTTCATACTTTTCGGTCTTTTTTTGTTTATGGCGCAAAAAATAAAAAACCCAGAGGTGCTCAAATACCACCAAAAGAAATATCTATTTGTGTGAAAAAAGGATATAAATTATGTTTGGGTATAGCATTGCATGACCATGCAATTACCAGTTGAAATAGTGCAGCGCCGAAAAATGGACTCGTCAGGATGGGGGTAAATCTCCCGGAGAGCAAGTGGTTAAAGGATAAGTCCACCTTTAAAAATGATAATAAATGCACATTTTTTGCAGGTTAAAAAATTGGAATTTATTAATTTTGTGAAACCTGCAGAGCATTGCACGAGTGCAGTCTCCTGCAGACTCTCAGCAAAGCTGTCTGTCCCTACCTCGTACAGGCAGGCAATTACCTGAGAACAGGAAGCTCAGTGGACTTTGAGAGCACTCATCATCACCCTCACAGTTCATTGAGGACTACAAGCCATTGGCCGGACTAGATCCTCCTCCACATCACAGGGAGAGGGGGGGATCGGGGGGGAGAGGCTGCATATGTTGGAACATGTTACATGTTCCACCCTTAAAATGAGTGGAACATGTAATATGGTCCAAAAGTGAACCTATCCTTTAAACAGAATATTATTATAAATGTCAGTTTTGCTGTAGTAGATTTTATACATTGTACAGATGTGACACTTCACAGGCAGGGCAAGTGCATCTCCCAGGCATGCCCATAAAGCATTATAAAAATTATTGCTCTTCCCCAAAGGGAATTCTTAAAAATATATTTTGCCTTGGTGCATTTTCACCTGGGGCAGTATCCAGCCCCCTATGCCATTTGCTTGACAATCCCTTGCCCATCAGCTTAGTAAATGACCATTACTGTTGTTTATTTTTTAACCTTGTGCTCCTATTAAATGCAAACCCAGGTATGTTCAGCTCATCTGTATTGGTAATATTCTCATGGTTCATTGAAATCTCTTTTTCTTTCTTGCTACTCCCAAAGAAGCCACTGGTTAAGATTAGAGATGAGCGAATTTCTCAAAAATTCGATTCGGCTGATTCGGCAAATTAATTCGCTACAAAGTTAACTTATTAAAAGGGTTTCTAGGCTTCAGAGAGCCTTTAAATTAGTGCAGAACACTGTACCTTTAATTTAAATGCCCTTGGAGATGAGGAAGGAGAAGGAGAAGGATGAGAAGAAGGAGAAGGAGAAGGATGAGAAGAAGGAGAAGGAGAAGGATGAGAAGAAGGAGAAGGAGAAGGATGAGAAGAAGGAGAAGGATGAGAAGAAGGAGAAGGAGAAGGAGAAGGATGAGAAGAAGGAGAAGGAGAAGGATGAGAAGATGGAGAAGGAGAAGGATGAGAAGAAGGAGAAGGATGAGAAGAAGGAGAAGGAGGAGAAGAAGGAGAAGGAGAAGGATGAGAAGAAGGAGAAGGATGAGAAGAAGTTAACTTATTAAAAGGGTTTCTAGGCTTCAGAGAGCCTTTAAATTAGTGCAGAACACTGTACCTTTAATTTAAATGCCCTTGGAGATGAGGAAGGAGAAGGAGAAGGAGAAGGAGAAGGATGAGAAGAAGGAGAAGGAGAAGGATGAGAAGAAGGAGAAGGATGAGAAGAAGGAGAAGGATGAGAAGAAGGAGAAGGATGAGAAGAAGGAGAAGGAGAAGGATGAGAAGAAGGAGAAGGAGAAGGATGAGAAGATGGAGAAGGAGAAGGATGAGAAGAAGGAGAAGGAGAAGGATGAGAAGAAGGAGAAGGATGAGAAGAAGGAGAAGGAGAAGGATGAGAAGAAGGAGAAGGATGAGAAGAAGGATGAGAAGAAGGAGAAGGATGAGAAGAAGGATGAGAAGAAGGAGAAGGATGAGAAGAAGGAGAAGGATGAGAAGAAGGAGAAGGATGAGAAGAAGGAGAAGGATGAGAAGTAGGAGAAGGAGAAGGAGAAGGATGAGAAGAAGGAGAAGGATGAGAAGAAGGAGAAGGAGAAGGAGAAGAAGAAGGATGAGAAGAAGGAGAAGGATGAGAAGAAGTTAACTTATTAAAAGGGTTTCTAGGCTTCAGAGAGCCTTTAAATTAGTGCAGAACACTGTACCTTTAATTTAAATGCCCTTGGAGATGAGGAAGGAGAAGGAGAAGGAGAAGGAGAAGGATGAGAAGAAGGAGAAGGAGAAGGATGAGAAGAAGGAGAAGGAGAAGGATGAGAAGAAGGAGAAGGATGAGAAGAAGGAGAAGGAGAAGGAGAAGGATGAGAAGAAGGAGAAGGAGAAGGATGAGAAGATGGAGAAGGAGAAGGATGAGAAGAAGGAGAAGGATGAGAAGAAGGAGAAGGATGAGAAGAAGGAGAAGGATGAGAAGAAGGAGAAGGAGAAGGATGAGAAGAAGGAGAAGGATGAGAAGAAGGATGAGAAGAAGGAGAAGGATGAGAAGAAGGATGAGAAGAAGGAGAAGGATGAGAAGAAGGAGAAGGAGAAGGATGAGAAGAAGGAGAAGGATGAGAAGAAGGAGAAGGATGAGAAGAAGGAGAAGGATGAGAAGTAGGAGAAGGAGAAGGATGAGAAGAAGGAGAAGGAGAAGGATGAGAAGAAGGAGAAGGAGAAGGATGAGAAGAAGGAGAAGGATGAGAAGAAGGAGAAGGATGAGAAGAAAGAGAAGGAGAAGGATGAGAAGAAGGAGAAGGATGAGAAGATGGAGAAGGAGAAGGATGAGAAGAAGGAGAAGGATGAGAAGAAGGAGAAGGATGAGAAGAAGGATGAGAAGAAGGATGAGAAGAAGGAGAAGGATGAGAAGAAGGACAGTTCTGTGACAGTTTCTGTCTATTTCTGACAGTTCTGGGACATTCACTCCATACAGCGGTTTCAACCGCTGTATGGAGGGAATGTCATAGAACTGTCAGAAATAGACTATTTCTAACAGTTCTGGGGACATTCCTTCCATACAGCGGTTGAAACATTGTATCTATTTGTTTCCATAAATGGATCCATTTATGGAAACAAATAGATACAATGTTTCAACCGCTGTATGGAAGGAATGTCCCAGAACTGTCAGAAATAGTCTATTTCTGACAGTTCTGGCACATTCACTCCATACAGCGGTTTCAACCGCTGTATGGAGGGAATGTCCCAGAACTGTCAGAAATAGTCTATTTCTGACAGTTCTGGGACATTCCCTCCATACAGCGGTTTCCGGCAAAAAGTGTATGTGCAGAGTTCCTCTATTCTGCAGATACACTTAGAGGAGCTCTGCAGATACACTTAGAGGAGCTCTGCACATACACTTTTTGCCGGCTTGGAATTATTCTTATTTTCATCCTACTTCTTCTTCTTCTTCTTCTTCTTCTTCATCCTCATCCTCTTCTTCTTCTGAGGATGAGGATGAGGATGAAGAAGAAGAAGAAGAAGTAGGATGAAAATAAGATTAATTCCAAGCCGGCAAAAAGTGTATGTGCAGAGCTCCTCTAAGTGTATGTGCAGAGCTCCTCTAAGTGTATCTGCAGAATAGAGGAACTCTGCACATACACTTTTTGCCGGCTTGGAATTATTCTTATTTTCATCCTACTTCTTCTTCTTCTTCTTCATCCTCATCCTCTTCTTCTTCTTCTGAGGATGAGGATGAGGATGAATAAGAAGAAGAAGTAGGATGAAAATAAGATTAATTCCAAGCCGGCAAAAAGTGTATGTGCAGAGCTCCTCTAAGTGTATGTGCAGAATAGAGGAACTCTGCACATACACTTTTTGCCGGCTTGGAATTATTCTTATTTTCATCCTACTTCTTCTTCTTCTTCATCCTCATCCTCTTCTTCTTCTTCTGAGGATGAGGATGAGGATGAAGAAGAAGAAGAAGAAGTAGGATGAAAATAAGATTAATTCCAAGCCGGCAAAAAGTGTATGTGCAGAGCTCCTCTAAGTGTATCTGCAGAGCTCCTCTAAGCGTATCTGCAGAATAGAGGAACTCTGCACATACACTTTTTGCCGGCTTGGAATTATTCTTATTTTCATCCTACTTCTTCTTCTTCTTCTTCATCCTCATCCTCAGAAGAAGAGGATGAGGATGAGGATGAAGAAGAAGAAGTAGGATGAAAATAAGAATAATTCCAAGCCGGCAAAAAGTGTATGTGCAGAGTTCCTCTATTTCTGACAGTTCTCTGACAGCTTCTTCACATGTACAGCGGTTGAAACATCTGTATCCTAAATGTAAACTAATAGATACAATGTTTCAACCGCTAAACATGTGTTCCTTCTGTCAGAGAACTGTCAGAAATAGCGGAGCTCACTGCAGGGACACTTTTGCCGGCTGATCGGGAAATATTCGATTCGCGCACCCGAAGTAGGCAAAATTTCGGATTCGACGTGAATCGAATATTTCCTGAAATTCGACTCGAATTCCGGTTCGCCTGGTTCGATTCGCTCATCTCTAGTTAAGATGGTCCTCTGTTGCTGGCCTAAAAATTACCAAAGACCTCAGCCTGAGTACACAAACACACAGTATCACAGAGAAATTCTAGACAGTAGCAACAGTACCCACTTATAATGCTAAAATTAAATTAAAAAAGGACCAAGCCAAGTGGTGAAAATAAACTTATATTGTCATAAAATAAAGTTTGCTAAAGCAGGTAGATATAAAAGGTGAAATGAATAATAATGATAAAATTACACTTAGTTTACAGAATATTTAGCAATAAGGACAAGGTATAAGGTGACACATACTAACCAGAACAGCATAAACAGTAAAATGCCACCTAAAGTGAAGCAGTGGGCAGTAAAATACATGTACTATAAAACACTGGCTCTATACTGTCAGAGTGCAACGATGGCTATGTTAGGCCTAAATCCATCTGGCAAGCACTGTCAGTAGTTGAGAGGTCGGGGTGGAAGGGGTTCCCTCAGTCTCTCTCATTAAGTCTCCGGATATCTCTGTGTATGGATAGCAGGTGCTGCCAGTGCAGCCGACAATGCACTTCAACCCATGTCTAAAATATAGGGTATATGGATGAGGTCTCACTCCAGTCAGGCCCTATGGTGGGAGGGAGCAAGCAGACAGAGGTCTTCACTCCTCTGAACCCTTCCCCAGGCAGTATACTGTAAATTCTCCTCTAGCTTCTCCTTAGTCTCAGTATCTATCTGGATTTGTAGTTCAGAAAGTCAATTCATGCACTTTAGAGATGCTATTTTGGATTCCATCTCCCACAATCCCAAGCACTCTGCAAAACAGTCTGTGGGTTTGCTTGGCTAGCTCTCCCGCTCACTAATTGGTCCTTTGCTTTGCTGTCCAGAAGGGAGAGGTGAGCGGGGAGAAAAGTCTCCCACACACAGACAGCGTGAGAAAAAGAGGATTTTACACAGACTGCTCTGGCTTACAGCCATGGCTATTCAGAGGCTAGTGCAGCACTGTGGGCAAGAAGAGGAGGAAGACAGATGTTAGACAACTCACAGCATGGCCATCACTCCTCTGAGTTTCCCACCACCTGCAGTAGTGACAGAAAGGGGGCGAAAACCACACAAGACAGACAGCCCTTTGATACATTGTCCATTATGGGACTCATGATTCCTTAAACCTTTGAGTTATACTGCAATCTACAGATGAACTGGACACTGATAACCAAACAAATTCAGGCCAGCCCTGGGAGTAACCTTTCCTACCACCAGCATGTCAGTTTTTTGCTAGTGCCTAGGAGGATAGGCATTTTTATTTCTTGCTAACTTTTGTCTTAAATCAGGCTTCATCTCCTTGTAAATGCAGTTGGTCTTTTCACCTTCGTGTAGCTACCCAGATTATTTGTCATTAACATTGGCTTCTTGTCTGACTGTGACTGGACCCCACTGGACCAGGTATTGCAGGGTGAGCCTGGAACTGACCCTTTGTTACTAGACTAGCTGCTGAGTGCTTTCCAGGTTTGGAGCTGTTAGTATTGCCTCTGTTCTTGCTCTGTCTCTGAAGATTGGTTTTGGGAGTAGGCCATTTGAGCTTATCCCTTAAAGCTCCCCATATTTATTAGTTGCTTGGCACCTAATCTGGGCACCTAAAAGTGTAATTTTGTGAACGAGCACTCTTTCCCACCAGACAGCATTTAGGAAGCATCCCCTCTTACTGCTCATGCTACAAGAGTCAGGTAGAATTTCAGTTTTCTGGTCTGTATCTCTGGCCCTCTGGTCCTTGACATTTTTTCTACCAGCTACCAGTTATTCAGCTGTCCAGGTGCCATTAAGCTTGAGCGTGTGCATGATTCCATGTGATGGATCCTTTTTTTCCTGCAGTTAGGTCTAGACCAATGTTTTGCATTTAGTAACATCAAGGGCCAGACCTCTGTACTTACCATTCTGTTCCAGAGACTTTTGGCTTCTCACTCTCTGAACAAGACTCTATGAGATTTAAATGTGGTCCTCTCAGTGCTTCAAAAACCACTATTTGAACCTATCAGAAACAATCTTTTCCCTGACCAGCAAGATCATTTTCCTTGCAGTTATCACCTTGGCTAAATGAGTGTCTACACTGGCAGCTCTAGTAAGGAATACGCAGTAGCTCTACTAAAGGAACCCTTTATGATTCTGTAAAGGAGTGTGGTGGTTTCAAGGCTTAGGCCTTACTTACAGTACTTCTTAAGTCTCAGAATTTCACCTTTACTAGGACATTGTCTCTCCATTTTTGTGTTCAGTGCTAGTTCACCAGAAGGAGATCTCTATCCATTGTCTGAATGTGGTTCAGGCTGTTCAAGTTTATCTCTCATTGGCCTTCTGAAGTTCACTTTTTTCATCCCTGCTGGGCCCAGCTTCACATTTTACAATTTCTAGATGTCTTAGGCAAGCCATTGTTCAGGTTTATAGTTTTAATGATTGAGTTTCCCCTCATCAGTTATAGCTCACTCCACTAGGTTGGGATTCCTTCTTTAGTATTTCAGCAACAGACCTCTGTTTGCAAGGCTGCCATCTGGTCTTCTGTTCACGTTTTCTCTAAATTTTACCAGATGGATATTTCTACCTCTTCTCATACCAGCTTCAAGTGTTCAGGCAGCTCTTCGAGCTGCAGGTGGCCATTTATATTTGTTCTTGTTGAGCCTGTTAGTTTTTTTATTGGCTGTGTTGCCCACTCCTCAGAAGGACTTCTTTTGGACTCAAGACTTCCTGTGACCCTCAATGGATAAGAGAAAAAATAGGATTTTTTTACTCACCATAAAATGCTTTGGTTGGACTTCATTGAAGAACACAGGTTCTTTCCATTTGTGACTTTAATCATGATCTTGATACTGTTTTGCTACTAAATGGAGGCATGCTTGTAGTAAGAGGGGTTATAACAGTGTCCAATCCTCATGTAGGAGGAAGTATAACCTGAAAATTAAAGGATAAGTTCACTTTTGGACAAAAATATTAAATGCACATTTTTTTGTAGGTAACAAAATGTGCATTTATTATTTTTGTCCAAAGGAGCCTGGAAAACATTGCACCAGTGATCAGTAGATCACTGATGCGATGCAGGTCTCCTGCAGACCTGTCAGAATATCTGCTTGTTGTATGGGATGTATGGTCAAGCAGATATACTGACAGAAAGCTTCAATAAACTACCACAGTGCTGCACAGCGCTGTGGAAGTTCATTGAAAACTTCAAGCCCACAGCCGCTAAGGCTATAAGGACTTGTAGGCACTCATTCACAGAACTCTGCAAATGAGTGATGTGGCCATGTGGGCGGAGCCCCGCACAGCAGCTCTGTTTTTCAAATCTGACAGATAGTAGGGGGAAACTTCTCCCCGTAGTATCTGTCAGAGGGGGGAGGGGGAGGCAGGAACGCCTGCAGCTATTGGAACATGTTACATGTTCCACCCTAAAAAAGGTTGGAACATGTAACATGTTCCAAAAGTGAACTTATCCTTTAAGGATTCCTTGTGTCCTTCAATGAACCCTGAGAAAATATTTTACAGTAACAACAAAAATCTGATTTCATTCAGTAGTATATAAGCACAATGACAGCTTAACTGTTCCGCAACTCTATTCAGTATGTTGTATGTGCATTTATTCAGCCTGCAATACCCTGTGAAATGAGTAGTTTATACGTGGGGCGTTCAAGTCAAACTGGGACTTTTAATTTTACAGATATAAAAAGGGATGCTAGCATTGTGGTACTATATGAAATAGTAGATGGCAAGTGTGTCCTATTACTGAAAGGCAGCACAAATGTTGCAGAGACCGTTAATCAAGATGGCAGACAACAGTGTTAGTGTGTGCATGGAATAGCGTGTGGTGATGAAGTTTCTTATGAACGAAGGCGTAAAACCTCCAGATATCTACAGAAGACTTCAAGCACAATACAAGAATTAGACGCTAAGCTGCATTTGAATGGTGTAAACATTTTAAAGATGGCCGTCCGTCAGTGACGATCCCAGCCGTGGTGGTTCCCAGCCCAACGCATTCATTCCTGTGAACATTCAGCATATAGAATGCCTGATCCTGGTTAACCTGTCATGAAATTGCACAAGACACAAATCTTTCTGTGGACAGCATTTCAGCACTGATGACGAAGTGAAGCAGGATGGTTCAGGCGTACTTACTGACAAATCAGTCAAATGCTGGAATACGTGTATAAATGTAGAAGGGGTGTATGTCTAAAAATAAATGCAATTTCCACTTGAAATTTGTTCTTTTATTGTATAAACTCAAAAGTCCTGGTTTGACTTGAACGCCCCTCGGTAATTGACTCATTCTGTATTGCAGGAATGTGTACACATAATACAAGCAGTTATGGTAGGTTCACCCCAGGTAAACCACAGTAAACAAATCATCGTATAAATCTGCAAACACTCTAAATTTTATTGTACTTAAATAATAGCATATAGCAATATTGTTCTTTTACACTGTAGAGGTTTTACATTGGAGCTGTAGAGTTCTATATAAAAACAATCAACATTTGATTGGTCTTTTTCTTCATCTACATTATCTACTTATCTACAATATCTACACATTTGCTATAAATGTCAGCATGAATCTTTCCTCAATGACACCAAGAGAAAAAAATCCATCCTTTTCTGTACAGTACAGTGAGATTGGTCTAAAATTTGTTTAAAAGTGGTTTGTTCATTTTATAGGAAAACTTGTGTAGTAAATCTATCCTTCATACTTGAAAGGAAACAGAAGTTTCCTTTACTTATCAAACCTACAGTGAGCAGTAAATGTGTAATATACCATAATATAGCCATCCAAAAGGGAACAAATAGCTAAAGCATAAGACAAAGAAATATAATACATATCTGGATGTTGTCCTTGCATCTGAATGGTACACAAAATGTCTTTATTGATTTATTTATTAGTAATATGAGATTGTATGCTTCTAAAGCTTATTTAAGGAGAACCTCAATCAGGGTTTTAGGTACAATGTGATTTTGTACTTGGCAGATATACTAAAGTATCATTAACATGTTATTGTAATTTTGACCTGGAAATGCCATGCAACTATCACTAGAGTGCATACATGTGGACAGGGAATGCCTGCAAATAAGCTGCAGGAGATCAGCAGCACTGAGATACAACAAAGAATGAAAAAAGTTGAAAAGACATATTTTGTTTAAGAAAAGGCAAATATAATAAATAGTGCTTTAGCAAACTAAATGTGGATATTGCTAACCTTTTTAGGGCAGCTCCAGTTTACACAAATTGCCTGAATGAGGAAATATCATGCATTGTGCATTGGGAGAGTTATACATAGAGTATATACAATATAACATGTTGGCGCTATATAAATCCTGTAGAATAATAATAATAATATTAATAATATACATTATATATACTGTATATATACAGTTGTGTTAAAAAAAATAGCAGTGTTTGTATTCTTCTTTACAAACTCAAACATTCACTATATAAACTGAAAAATGTTTGAAGATTTTGCTTTCCTTTGAATCACTTAATAAATATTTAGTTGTATAAGCACTGTTTCTGAGAACTGCTGTACATCTGTGTTGCATGGAGTCAACCAACTTCTGGCACCTGTGAACAGGTATTCCAGCCCAGGAGGATTGGACTACATTCCACAGTTCTTCTCTATTTCTTGGTTTTCCCTCAGAAACTGCATTTTTGATGTCACCCCACAAGTTTTCTATTGGATTAAGATCCGGGGATTGGGCTGGCCACTCCATAATGTCAATCTTGTTGGTCTGGAACCAAGATGTTGCACATTTACTGGTGTGTTTGGGGTCGTTGTCTTGTTGGAACACCCATTTCAAGGGCATTTCCTCTTCAGCATAAGGCAGCATGACCTCTTCAAGTATTCTGATGTATTCAAACTGATCCATGATCCCTGGTATGCGATAAATGGGCCCAACACCGCAGTATGAGAAACATCCCCATATCACGATGCTTGCGCAACCATGCTTCACTGTCTTCACTGTGTACTGTGGCTTGAATTCAGTGTTTGGGGTTCGTCTGACAAACTGTCTCCGGCCACTAGACCCAAAAAGAACAATCTTACTTTCATCAGTCCACAAAATGTTGCACCATTTCTCTTTAGGCCAGTCAATGTGCTCTTTGGCAAATTGTAACCTCTTCAGTACATGTGTTTTTTTCAACAGTGGGACTTTGCCGGGGCTTCTTGCAGATAGCTTGGCTTCACATAGGCATCTTCTAATTGTAACAGTACTCACAGGTAACTTTAGACCTTCTTTGATCTTCCTGGAGCTGATTGTTGGCTGAGTCCTTGCCATTTTGGCTATTCTTCTATCCATTTGAATGGTAGTTTTTCACTTTCTTCCATGTCTTTCAGGTTTTGGTTGCCATTTTAAAGCATTTGCGATCATTTTAGTTGATCAGCCTATCATTTTCTGCACTTCTTTATATGTTTTCCCCTCTCCAATCAACTTTTTAATCAAGGTATGCTGTTCTGCTGAACAATGTCTGGAACGACCCATTTCCCTCCGAATTTCAGAGAGAAATGCACTGTAACCAGCATGTACAACATTTGCTGCCTTCCTTCCTTAAATAAGGGCAATAATTGCCACCTGTTTTTTAAAGAATGAATGACCTCACTAATAGAACTCTACACTGCTATTATTTTGAACATGCCCCTTTCAATTAGTGATTCAATTACACAGAATCAGCAGCATGCATGTCATAACTGTTGGGTCTGTCGGATTTCTATTACTCTACTACACCTGCTAGTAAATTATTTGCCCTACCCGTAATCTTTGCTCCTCACAAGACCTCCTACTTTCTAGCTACCTGGTCTCCACCTCCCACGCCCGACTGCAGGACTTCTCCAGGACTTCCCCCATCCTCTGGAACTCACTACCCCAATCCATCAGACTGTCACCTACCCTCCTCACCTTTAGGCTCACCCTGAAAACTCATCTCTTCAGGGAAGCCTACCCCGCCCTCACCAAACAGCTGATCTCCTCCACTCCTCCTACCACTCCATCCCCCACAGCCACTTCTTCCTGTACCACTATCCCCTCCCTCCTAGATTGTAAGCTCGAAAGAGCAGGGCCCTCGAACCCCTCGTGTTTTGTTTTGTTAGTGTATTGTCTCATGTTCTGTCCCCCACTATAATGTACAGCGCTGAGCAAACCTTTTAGCGCTATATAAATACTGTATAATAATAATAAAAATAATAATTTGCCATGTAGAAATATCATTTCTACCAAAAACAGTGATTGATCAGGTTAGTGATGTCTGACTGCTATTATTTTGAACACAACTGTATATATATATATATACCTGCCTGGAGTTTGCATGTGTGTGTTTCCTCCAGGTACACCGATTTTCTTCCACACTCCAAAGACATGCTGGTAGGTTCATTGGCTCCTTTCTGAATTGACCCTAGTGTGTGAATGTGAGATAGGGACTTAGACTGTAAGGTCCTTGAAGGCAGGGACAGATGTGAACATACAATATATATGTAAAGTGTTGCGTAAATTGACGGCGCTACATAAGTATCTGTAATAAAGTAAAAATAATATATTGTATTTATGCACACCTTGACCAAACCAGACCACTATATTGCATTGCTGCATTGCTATTTGTACAAATCAAGAATCATTCAAAATGCTATGTCATGGAACAGTGTATTCTCTATATTTAAAATACTCATTCACTGTACAATATTTACCAGATGCAATAATTAGTCAGGCTCTTGTAGCATTATCTAAATGATATATGATCAAAAAATATGCAATAATAAATGTTGTCACGTGCCATTGGTTCTGCCATGCATTAAATAATATAATTTTTCCTTAATGTAAGGGAATTATGGGGGCATGATGACTAGTGTGGAAAATGAGCAATTATTGGATCTTTCATCATCATTACTGCCCATATGTGCCACATTTAGAGATATAATAAGGATCACAAAGACTTGGCATCAGTCTACAAGTGTATAGGAAGTGACCTGTAAACAATTAATTTCTTCTAGTTTTACCCCTGATAGTGATCTACAATACACTAATGATGACCTGTGAGATAATGCCATTACTAATCCCCTTTAAGTGTACTATTTAACATTTAAATGAATTAACACAGGCTCTGTCTACCCCTGGCTGTTTCCTTCAGGCCTTGCTCCTAAAATTAAATGTTATAGCTCAGGTTTCACAGTAGGAAGTGCTTTTATCACCACCAGATAAGATAAGCATCTCAAATTTACAATTATATCATCAGAAAGTGTAGAAGTTAAATACTCTTTTCACTGATCTCTGATAAAACATTATACTACTACTTTTACTGTATATTATGATACTTTTAAATGACTGTGAAAACTAATTTCAGGCATTTGATAGTGAACATATAATTTTCTATAACAACTTATACACCCAAACTCTACCAAAATTGCAAAGTGTGTGTGTGTCTTTGTGGTAGGGAAATTAGAATGTTAGCACCTTTGATGTGAGGAACTGATGTAAATATATGTCTATTAGCTGTGCAAAGTAAGTTGTTGCTGTATAAAGGATCCTCTTGATCAGAACATCTGCTGAACATCATGATTATAAGCACCCATAAACAAACAAAGTAGAACTATAGGCAAAAGTTTCTTTTTTACAGTTTATTTTTTGACATCTGTGTCCCATTTACCTTCACTTCCTGTCCCATTGCCAAAACAGGAAGTGAGAATATATCTGCAAATTAAGGGAATTCCTTAGGGACCCCCAGGTCACCAGAACTAGTACTCCAACTGGAAAATGTCCCCTCTATTACTTTCCTGGGGACTAATTTTGAACCGCAGTTCATGGACTTTATAGGCATCACACCAAATTATCATGAAATTATACAACCTTTATTAATACACAAAAAAAAAATGAAAAAATTAAGAACAGTTTGTACGTAAAATATATTAGCATCCTGCAGCCTTATGTCGAATGAGGTGCTGGCCATATACTCTAAAAATGGTACACAATATCCAGATACTACTTGAGATATGATAATCCAGAAATTGCCACCATCCATTCACATGAGGCTTGATATGTTTTGTGTATTTCGCTTCTTCAGGAGCAAAAGATGCATAGGCAGACCTACAGGATAAATGCAACACAAAAATGATAGTGCAAGTGCATCAAATATATATACAAATAGGTCCTTAACCCATCAGATGGACCAGTATCTGCACCTTTGTGCAAGGAGGAACAGGATGAGCACTGCCAGAGCCCTACAAAATGACCTCCAGCAGGCCACTGGTGTGAATGTCTCTGACCAAACAATCAGAAACAGACTTCATGAGGGTGGCCTGAGGGCCTGACTTCCTATAGTGGGTCCTGTGCTCATTGCCCGACACCATAGAGCTCGATTGGCATTTGCCACTGAACACCAGAATTGGCAGGTCCACCACTGGCGCCCTGTGCTTTTCACAGATGAGAGCAGGTTCACCTGGAGCACTTGTGACAGATGTGAAAGGGTCTAGAGAAGCTGCCTGTAACATCATTCAGCATGACCATTTTGGTGGTGAGTCAGTGATGGTTTGGGGAAGCATATCCATGGTGGGACGCACAGACCTC
This sequence comes from Staurois parvus, assembly GCF_062004578.1. NCBI lineage: Eukaryota > Metazoa > Chordata > Amphibia > Anura > Ranidae > Staurois > Staurois parvus. The sequence continues at coordinate 3,260,447 of NW_028318385.1, read as the reverse complement.
TACAGGTCATGCTTTGGGGTTGTGTTGCAGCCAGTGGCACAGGGAACATCTCACGAGTAGAAGGAAAAATGGATTCAATAAAATTTCAGCAAATTTTGGATGGTAACTTGATGCCATCTATGAAAAAGCTGAAGTTAAAGAGAGGATGGCTTCTACAAATGGATAATGATCCTAAACACACCTCAAAATCCACGGGGGATTACATCAAGAGGCGTAAACTGAAGGTTTTGCCATTGCCTTCACAATCTCCTGACCTCAACATAATTGAAAATCTATGGATTGACCTTAAAAGAGCAGTGCGTGACAGACAGCCCAGAAATCTCAAAGAACTGGAAGACTTTTGTAAGGAAGAATGGGCAAAGATACCTCAAACAAGAATTGAAAGACTCTTGGCTGGCTACAAAAAGCGTTTACAAGCTGTGATACTTGCCAAAGGGGGCAGTACAAGATATTAACTCTGCAGGGTGCCCAAACTTTCGCAGACGCCATTTTTTTGTTTTCTGTTATTTTGAAAGTGTAAATGATGGAAATAAAATCTAACTTTGTTGACATATTATAAGAATGTCTAATCTGTAATTTGATGCCTTTTGGAGATTTTTCCATCTTTCCTTGGCTTCTTTATGCACATTAATACAAATTTTTAGCTGGGGTGCCCAAACTTTCGATCCCCACTGTATACAGTTGCAAGAAAAAGTATGTGAACCCCTTGGGATTACGTGGAGCTTTGCATTAATTGGGCAAAAAATGTGCTCTGAACGTCATCTAAGTCACAACAATAGAAGAACACAGTCTGTTGAACATAATACTACACAAACATTAGATATTGCCATGGTTTAATTGCACATAACATGTAAACATTCACAGTGCAGGGAGGAAAAAGTATGTGAACCTTTGGACTTAATAACTGGTTGACCCTCCTTTGGCAGCAATAACCTCAACCAAACGTTTCCTGTAGTTGCAGATCAGACCTGCACAACGATCTGGAGTAATTTTGGACCATTCCTCTTCACAAAACTGTTTCAGTGTAGCAATATTCTTGGGATGTCTGGTGTGAATCGCTCTCTTAAGGTCATGCCACAGCATTTCAATCGGGTTGAGGTCAGGACTCTGACTGGGCCACTCCAGAAGGCATATTCTGTGCTGTTGCATCCATTGTTTTGTTGAATTACTTGTATGCTTTGGGTCATTGTCCTGTTGCATCACCCATCCTCTGCGGAGCTTCAGTTGGCGGACAGATGGTCGTACATTTTCCTGCAAAATGTCTTGATAAACTCTGGAATTCATTTTCCCATCAATGACAACAATCCATCCAGGCCCTGAGGCAGCAAAGCAGCCCCAAACCATGATGCTCCCTTCGCCATGTTTTACAGTAGAGATGAGGTTTTGATGTTGGTGTGCTGTGCCTTTATTTCTTCACACATAGTGTTGTGTGTTCTTCCCAAACAACTCAATCTTGGTTTCATCTGTCGACAGTATATTTTGCCAGTAGTGCTGTGGAACATCCAGGTGCTCTTTTGCGAACTTCAAACATGCTGCAATATTTTTTTTGGAAAGCAATGGCTTCCTCCGTGGTGTCCTCCAATGTACTCCATTCTTGTTTAATGTTTTCCTTATTGTAGATGTGTCAACAAAAATGTTAGCATGTGCCAGAGATTTTTGTAGGTCTTTAGCTGACACTCTGGGATTCTTCTTTACCTCATGCAGCATTCTGCGCTGTGCTCTTGCAGTCATTTTTACAGGACGACCACGCCTAGGGAGAGTAGCAACAGTGCTAAACTTTCTCCATTTGTAGACAGTCTGTCTTACCATGGACACATGAACATCAAGGCTTTTGGAGATACTTTTGTAACGCTTTCCAGCTTCATGCAAGTCAACAATTCTTGATCGTAGGTCTTCTGAGAGCTCTTTTCTGCGAGGCATGGTTCACATCAGACAGTGCTTCTTGAAACCAGTAAACCCAAAACAGGTGTGTGTTTTTTAAGGGCAGGACAGCTGTCAGCAACAAATCCAATATCATCACACTGATTGGAGTCAAGGTTGGCTCACTCCTGGCTCCAATTAGCTCTGGGAGAAGTCATTAAGCTAGGGCCTCACATACTTTTTCCTCCCTGCACTGTAAATGTTTACATGTTATGTGCAATTAAACCATGGCAACATCTAATGTTTGTGTAGTATTATGTTCAGCAGACTGTGTTCTTCTATTGTTGTGACTTAGATGACGTTCAGAGCACATTTTATGCCCAGTTCATGCAAAACTCCACGTAATCCCAAGGGGTTCACATACTTTTTCTTGCAACTGTATATATATATATATATATATATATATGTGGCAGGTTCTCTTTCCAGGCTAGCCCCTACACAGCTTCCCAGTGCTCCCCCACTGCCTTGTTTGTCTGTTAAAGCCCTGAGTCTAATCTCTGTGTAAGCTTGATGCTGATCTTTGTCCAAACTTACACAAGGTTAATAAGTTTCTCGTATACTCCCTTTTCCTATGCTCTTTGCTGAGCACTTCATTCTGGAAGACAAGGGAAAAAGACACGTTTCCCCATATCTGGAAGTACTGGGTTTCCTCAAGGTCTTTGACAGATGAACAGACTGTGATGAAGGAGAGTATCAGTAAGTGGGCTTATCAAGAAAACTTTTCACTGTGGCTTAAATGGCCAAATACACAAAGAAGATTTACTGAAACTGGTGAACTCAGAATCTGGTGTAGCTGAGCATGGTAGCCAATCAGCTTCTAACTTCAGCTTTTTCAGTTAAGTTTTTACAATAAAACCTGGAAGCTGATTGATTTCTATGCAAAGTTTCACCATTTTTTGCACTATGCAGTTTTAGTAAATAATCCCCATATTCTCTTTAAAAATGATGGTTAAATCATTATCCAGCCATCATCCAATCCACATGGGTAATATACAGTAAATTTTGTTAGCAATCAAAAAATCCACTCTGGTTAACCTCTTCACGACCACCCGCCCGCAATGTACTGTGGACCAGTGGCCTCTGTAGGCAAAGCAACTGCCTATTTCTGGGTTTTGGGAATGCACCCCCCCCACCACCACCGGTGCCCACTGTGATTGTACAGAGCAGGTGTCTGTCACAAGGGCAAGACCTGCTGATCGGCTGTGTACGATCGCAGCCCAGAGCTCTGTGTTGACATTCAACACAGAGCTCTGTACACAGGGAGCAATCTGTCAGTTTATCATCCCTTCAAAGCAGTGATGAGACACTGATAGAATGTTTAGTAAAAGCAGCACACTGTACAAGCATCACACATAGTTAGGCACAAATTTAGCCCCTTGATCCCCCTAGATGTTAACCCTTTCCCAGCTAGTGTCATTAATACAGTGACAGTGTATAATATTATCACTGATCACTGTGTTAATGTCATTGGTGATGTCAGTGGCAGTTAGCCAGTGTCAATTGGTATCAGATTTCCCATCACACTCCTGCAGCTCCATTAAATCCGATAAATCGCTGGTTGTGCCATTAGTAGTATAAAAAAATTCCAGCCTATATCCTATAGTTTATAGGCACTATAACTTTCACCCGAACCAATCAATATACACTTATTGGGATTTTTTATCAAAGACATGCGTCTGAATACACTTTGGCCAAAATGTATGAAGAAATTTGATTTTTAAAAAATTTTTTATTGGATATGTTTTGTAGCAGAAAGTTAAAAAAAAATTTTTTTTTACATTTTTGGTCTTTTTCATTTATATCATAAAAAATAAAAACCCATCAGTAAACAAATACCACCAAAAGCAAGCTCTATTTGTATGAAAAAATTATATAAATTGTGTTTGGGTATAGCTTGCATGACCGTGCAATTATCAGTTCAGTGCATTATAGCAAAAAAATGGCCTGTTCATGAAGGGGGTAAAATCTCCTGGAACTAAAGTGGTTAATCTAATTAAATGGCATGCATATTTCAAAAATTCAGTAAGATAGAGTATTGAATGTTTACTTGTATATAAGTGTTGCAGTCTATCAATATAATTACAGTATTAATAAAAAAGAGATCAACATTCTGTGAATAAAGATTTGGTTCAAATAATTTTGATTTACAATGCAGCTTAGTTGGGCTTGGAATTAAAGGTTCAAAATTCAATCATCTTACTCTATGGAATGTAATAGGATTAGAGATCTGATTGGATCACAAAGGATCCAGAACATATGGTGATTGCACTGTTCTGCACACTTGCAAATCAGAGTTGGACCTGATATTTAAAAAAAAAATTGGTCAATCTTTGCATTAATATGTAAGTTATTTGTCATATAATGCATCATCACATAAGAAAATGGGTTATACTCTTGAAATGGAGCAGTCGTTGTAAGACCGTGGCAGTAAATTATAGCAAGCTTTGGTCCATTTGTGTTTCTAAAATGCAGATACCCTAATCACATCTGAAAAGTCATGTGCAGCTGACCCTTTTAGCTGGCCTTAAGCAATAGATGTGCATTTTAACTGGCTTTACTCTTTAAATTGTAAATTTCCAATCTCCTTTGAATAAGCCTGGCCTTTGCAAGCTATTGTAACAGTGGGTTTCTCTGAATCCTCCACAGAGAGATGTTAAACAGAATCTCTCCACTGAATTCTGAGCTTGAGCTGCTTGTGTTATAGTCTCTACCATCCATTTAAAAGACATTATGCAAGAAACTGTATTAGAAGTTGCTTGAAAAGGAGTTCTCCTTGTCACACTTTAAAAGGTTTTCCATATTTAGGCCAGACTTCTGAGGCCTATTAGGGAAACTGTCCTGACAGATAATAATTTCACACCATGAACAATCACAATTACATTATTATTACTATTAAATGACCAAATCCCATCATGGTAGGATAAGAGATAATATGCAGAATTATTATCTCTCCCGAACATGACATAAGCAAAAATATAAAGAAAAAACAAGCCACTGATTTCCTAAAGGAGTAGCTGCTGTTTGCTAAGCAAAGTACAAAAGAGTGTCTACTTTGAAAATCCATAGCAAATAAGAAAAAAAAACCTGCATTTCGACAGGTGAACATTCAATTTGAAAAGTGAACATAGGCTCCCAAAATATTTCCTGCTAAAATAAGACAACAAACCAGTCTACAACTGAGATGAGACCCAGGTCTGTTAGGACAAATTCCTTACACTGAAATCCTAATATCTAAATTGCTATAGTGTTGGTTAGGGTTGCACTGATACTGATACCGGTACCTAAAACAGATCATTTTTTTTGTGCTGTGCCATTTGAGCCCATACAAAATGAATGGTCTCAAATTGCACTGCAAAGAATCGCATGATATGAACAGGAATGTAGTATGATTCCTGTTTGAATTACGTGGTTTCCCACACTGCTCCTGTGTGAACCCAGGCTTCCCATAGTGACTTCAACCTGGGTTCATACAACAGCGGTGCGAGAAGTCATATATGATTTGGGTAGGAATCGCATCGCATTCCTGTTCTAATGACATCTTTGCACTGCACTGCACAAAAAGAAGTATCGGTAATTGGTATCAGCGAGTACCTGATAAAAAGTATCAGTACTTGTACTCATTCTTAAAAAAACTGGTATCAGTGCATCCTTGTGTTAGTAAACCATGATACATAATTTTGCACAATTTAAAAACACATGCTATAAGTAAGCAATGAAGAAAATATACACGTGTTCATTTTTTAGGGACAAATTCTGTTGTCTTAGAGAAAACTGAAAGCATAATATCCACACCTGGTAGGACTGGGAACTTTTTTGCTTAGGAGCAAAACACAACCAATTGGCCTTTTCATGGTAAACGTAATTTCCTGTTGGATTAAAGAGAACATGGCTTATTGTAGCAAACATTTTTCCATATATGTTTTTAAAGAGTTAGTATTGTAAAGGATGACATATGAGCTGAACAAGATGATTGTTTCTTTGTGAAAATAATATGAACTTACTTAAAGTGGAGGTCCAGTCAAAATGAAAAAAAACACGAAAACTTTAGCTGCTGACTTATAAAAAACAGACACTCACCCATCCCTCGTTCCCACGGTGCAACCAGCTTGCGGCTTCACAGAGGGTGCTTACTGCGCATGCGATGCGCTTTGTGAATGGTCCTGTAGTCTTCTGGGACCTGTCACGTGTCCCAGAAGACTACAGGGAGGGAGGGGATGTTGGACAATTTCCACTTCCAATCCCCTAGGTGTTCGCAGTGGAAGTGGGAGAGGGTACCTGTCAAATTCAGGTGCCCCGCCCCACTCCCCAAAGGTTTTAATCCTTCACGGGGAGCTGGGGACGAAGCCTTAAAGTGGAACTTACCCTTTTGGCTGGAGCTTCGTTTTAAATACAATACTAAATAAATACTAAGAAAATGCAATGCCAGCATCACAAATATTGCAGCTCTCAGCATTTGGTCCCATAACATCTCAGAAATTAAAAAAAAGAAGTGGTGTAGGGCAGCTATGGTACATAAAGGGGGATAACACATATATGGGCAGCACAGAGGCTACGTGGTTAGCACTTCTGCCTACCAGCACTAGGGTCATTGGTTTGGATCCCAACCATGGCACTACCTGTGTGTAGTTTGCATCTTCTCCCTGTGTCTATGTGGGTTTCCTCCCACACTCCAAAAGACATGCTGATAGGTTAATTGGCCCTAGTATGTGTATGTATGAATGTGACTTAGGGACCCTAGTTTGTAAGATCCTTGAGGATCATGGACTGATGTGAATGTACAATACATACTGTATGTATAGCGCTGAATCAATTGACAGTACTATATAAGTACCTTTAATAATAATATGCCACTCAGCAGCCTGGGTCTCTCTATCTCTGTCTGCTTTTTTCACATACCTGACCTCCCTGCAGTCCCTAGTTAAGTCAGATTCCTCTCTTGGATCCCCCCCCCCACCCCCTACTGCTGGCACTGCTGTCATCCTATGGTCGCTTGACTGCCACATGTCATACGTTTGTCAACAAGCACAGTCAGACATCTGTCGCCCTCCGTCCAGACCCACTCTGCTTCCCACCCTCTGCCAATGAGCCACGAAACTATGATCTGAAAAGGGGCTTAGGACAGCCTTTGATGTCAATGGGAGGTCTGTTATGTGAAGGGGGGGGGGGGTTTGCAATGTGAAGGAGGTCTATGATGTGACAGGGGGCTGTGATGTGCAGGGGGGCTCAGATCTGAAAAAAAGCTGTGATGTAAAGGGGGAGCCATGAAATTATGGGTGTCTGTGTTGTAAAAGGTAAATCTCTGATGTGAAGGCAGAACTTTGATTCAAAGGGGGGTATGTAACGTGAATGGGGGCTCCTGATTTAAAGGGTAGAATCCTGAGTTGAAAGGGAGGACTCTGTTGTGGCGGGGGATCCTGACATGAAAGGGAGAGGCATATGTGGAGAGGGAACTCTGATGTGAATAGGGGGACTCTCATGTGAAGGTACTCAATGTGAAAGGAGGAGCCCTTAATGTGAGAGGGGGAACTGTAATGTGAAAGTGGACCTATGATGTGATCTAAACAGGGAGCATAATGCTCAGCATGTGTCACTGACTGAGGGTTCCACTTTGACTGAAGTCTGAATGTGGGTGAATTTCCACCTAAGGCCACCAGCCCAACATACAGTATATTATTTGTATTGGTCTGGGGGGCAGTTCAGTTGTCCCCTGATCCCCAAAACAGTAAAAGTTAATATGTAAATTAAGTGTATATAATGACAAAGTAATATATAATTAGGTTTGTAAGTTTTTAAAAGCCTATAGCTAATATAAATTGTTCATAATCAATTTAACTTGTTGTCAATACTGTCAACTCCATTTCTGTGTAGTGACCTGGTCCCTTGACCTCCAACCTGCATTCTGTATTCTTGTATACAGCTTGGATGCTAAATTGTCTAAAGGAACCCGGTGAGTGGGTTGGTTCTCCTTAAATGTTGGGTTATTTTGACAATTGTTGAATGTTCCAGCAGATTGGGGCATGGGTAATATAAGTATATGACTATGAATGTCTGACAGTTTAACCAATATCTGATGCCTTTTTTTAAATCAGGATTGGGTTAAATAGCTGTGCTCCAGTTCTGCAGATATCCTGTGTGAGTAAGCACCATCTAATTAATGCAGCAAATGGCTGATAGCTGAAGAAACATGAAGAAGACACTGCAACCTCCACTGGCATAAGGGCATTATGGACCAATTCAAACCAAGAACAAGAACGTGTGCAGCTAGTCAGGTATCTCATTCCGCCAGTCTATAAATAAAGTGAGATAATCCCCAGAAATATGAATCTTAGGGATTATGCATATGGGCTATCCATTTTACTGCTCTGCTCCTCAAGTTCATAAAGCAGAAAACTGTTGAAAGATCTTTGGGTATCCAATTGGATTACCAACTAATACATGCTGAGGACAAGTCCTTTACAATTGTTGGTGCTTGGAGCTACTAAAAAGTGTTGAAGCCCAAATCCAGGAATTAGAAAAAAATCTGCCCTTGCAGTGAGGCCCCCGCAAAGAAAGAGGAAGAAAGAATAAATTCTTACGTCATATAGCAAAATGAACAGCCCTTCACTGCCACCGCTGTAAGCTGTTTGCAGACATGATTGTACTCCGGCCTCAGTACATACAATGCAGGATTAATAGCACTGAATTTTGAGTTATGACGTAGAGGTACTACCTACAGACTGGAGCTTTGGGGAGAAGAGAGCAGCACCAGAGCCAGCTAGAGTGGGGGCTATGGTAAGTAACAATGCTTGTTCCTGTACCCTATGGATATAATGAGCATTTACCCTACAAGTGGGGTGCCTTGCACTGCAAGGTCTACATGCTCATTATGACTATCATAATGATTATCTAAACATGTTTAGAAGCTCCAAGCACTACCAGTTTCCTGGTCAGGTCCTTAGACTGTAGTGGTCAGAAAAAACAACAAGGCCATGTGTGAGTTAATAACAGTAGTGGAGGTTTTTCTGTTTTTTTCGTAATTTTCAAGACATCAGGTTCCACATTCATCTGTTCATCCATTCATCTTATTCCAGGGCTAATAGCATTATGTATGCTTTATACAGGTTGGTGAAAGCACATTACTTGTGAAATATCTTACCAATGAGAACATGTAGCTTCATGAAAAATCTACAATAATTTAGTATTTAATACAGCTGATGCAATGCATACTTTTAAGACATGCTTGGTTTAGGATGCGTTCTAGTATGAAGAAACTATGTTATTTTAATTCTATCTGTGATATACAAAATGGGTGATAATTTGTTAGCTTTGGATGCTTGATTTTTAAAGAAATTTATCCTTTTTGGGAGTTGTTTTTAACTGAAATGAAGTGTGTCTTCTGACCTGGTTTCTGACACCTGGTTTCAGTAGTTCTCAATAGATATAGGCTATGGCTCAGAAAAATGAAAGTGGTTTAATCCATGTGTTTGTTTAAGCCTTAGAATGCTTTGCTAAAGCTGCATGTTTGTTCTTGAGTTGATGATGCTAAAACATCAATGACGTGCTCTATAAAAAAAGGAGAAACATCTACTTGTCTTTTATGGGGATAAAACAATAAAATACATAAAAATGATTACTGTTAAGTCCATTCAACATTAGAGTAAGACAATGTAGTTTTTGTGTTCATTTGGGTGGATTAATATGTGTTATTATAAACCTGTTAGTTACTCACCACTAGGAACAAGTGAATGTGCCCGGAAGCTTGAAGCTCACAAACTTTGTAGGATATATATATATATATATATATATATATATATATATATATATATATAGCATTGGGGAAATGCACCAATGTTCCTAGACTGTGAACTATCCTTTGGGCCCCACATCCAATCAATGTCCAAAGCTTGCTGCCTCAACTTACACAACATCTCCAAAATATGCCCCTTCCTATCCAATGCCACCACAAAGCTCCTAATTCACTCCCTAGTCATTGCTCACCTTGACTACTGCAACTCCTTACTCATTGGCTTACCTTTACATAGGCTATCGCCTCTTCAGTCCCTCATGAATGCTGCTGTCAGACTCATCCACCTTACCAACCACTCAGTGTCTGTTACTCCTTTCTGCCGACCCCTCCACTGGCTTCCACTTACCCAACAAGTTAAATTCAAAATACCAACAACAACTCAGCCCCCAACTACATCATTAACTTAGTCTCAAAATACCAACATAATCATTCTCTAGTTCCCTTGTCCCCTCCTCCAAGACTTTTCCTAACCCACATGGAAGAAAAATATATTTTAAACATATTTTAAAAATATTATTCCCAAATATATTGACATATATTTGAAATACTACAATTTTGGCCATATTCAATATATATATATATATACACATATATATATTGTATATACTGTATGTTGAAATTAGTTTTTTCTATATTACAAAATATATGAAAAAGATTTGAAAAAATATTTTTTTAAAAATATATTCTTCATATATTTTAACATATAAAAAAAGTATTTTTAACATATATTTCTACATATATTTGTAAATGCATTCTGAAAATGTAGATTAAATGTATTTATAAAGACATACAGTATATTTGAAAATGTATTTTTAAAAATATTTTTCATATATTTTGTAATATATAAAAACACATTTCTCCGATAGATATATATATATATATATATATATATATATATATATATATATTGAAATATATTGAATATGGCCAAAATTGTAGTATTTCAAATATATGTCAATATATTTAGGAAGAATATTTTTAAAATATATTTAAATATATATTTTTTCCATCCATGTGGGAAGCCCCTCCCATCCTTTGGAACTCCCTAACTCAGTCTGCCCAACTATCTCCTACTCTGTCCACTTTTAGAAGATCCCTGAAAACCCTTCTCTTCAGAGAGGCCTACCTTGAACCACCTAAAAACTCCATCAGATCATCCCCCACAGTTATTACCTTTTGTATCTCTTGACCCTACCTCTTAGATTGTAAGCTCCAATGAGCAGGGCCCTCTGGTTCCTTCTGTATTGAATTGTATTGTAATTGTACTGTCTGCCCTCATGTTGTAAAGCACTGCGTAAAATCTATATAAATCCTGTATAGTAATAATACCAAAGGTCACACCATATCTCAGATTGTCTTTTATTGAAGATATAATACAGTCCATGTGTCATTAGATGCAGGCGACAATTAATAGACCTTATTTCTGCATTTAGTGGCTTTACATGGTTTTGGAGATATACTGCATGGAGCAATTAAAACAAAAAAGAAAAGGATGCAGTATATATTTTACTGTGTAAAAAATTTAAACATATAAGACTATAGGTAGCAAATAAATCCGTCTCTTTTCAGTCTTACAAAAAAACAAACCTAACTGTTATGGTGGTCCCTTGGAGATGTTTGACCTGCCATAGTTATGTTTTAGGTTTTTGCCAGTAACATTGTTTGCACATCACCCCCAGGGTCCTGAAGCCGCTGTTGCCCTATTCTGTTGAAGAAATATCAGACTGATATTCTAAATTGTTTATCTTAGTCAGTCTTTCCTTGTCAAAATATGTAAAACAAATAAATTGAGGCATTGTTGATAATAGAAATTTAATTCATTGAAATGACTTTTGAACTTGCTACATGAGTTTGTTCCATTTAACACCATGTTTAGCAAAGTTTATTTGTTTAAAGAATGAAAAAGATAGGCATATGGAGAACACAGGATATATTCCATTATTCCATGCATATGTCTATAATCTGCATTGCTGAATATATATTTCTTGTACTGTTGAAAGCATGCATGTTTTTTGATGAGGTAAAGCTTATATAAATGAAAAGTGAGATGTAATTTTTTCTGCTAATAAAAAATATGGCCTGACCACTGCAGAATGATAGAATTTATATATTGTTAAATTTAGAGTTTAGCAAATGTATCTATATAAAATTTAATATAAAAGTGTAGCTTCAAAAGTTAGGCTAGCTATGGCATATAATGACCATTAGTTTAACTCTACATTTTGAACTTTTTGATAATATACAATCGAATGATTGGTATGATCAGCTTCATATATTGCCACATTGGGGTTGATTTACTAAAACTAGAGAGTACAAAATGTCGTGCACCGCTGCATAGAAACCAATCAGCTTCCAGGGTTTATAGTTAAAGCTTAATTGAACAAGCTGAAGTTAGAAGCTGATTGGCTACCATGTACAGCTGCACCAGATTTTGCAATCTCCAGTTTTATTAAATCATCACCTTTGCAACTAGTTTTTAGTCTAACATTTTTTGTTTATGGGATTTTAGGTCCATCTTTTAACTATTAAAACTGAGCTTTTCCAAATCAGCTGTGTCTTTGTCAGTTCTTTAACCACTAGCCTACAGGGCACTTCTACCCCCTTCCTGCCCAGTCCAGTTTTCAGCTTTCAGAGCTGTCGCACTTTGAATGACAATTGCGTGGTCAAACAACATTGTACCCATATGAAATTTTTATCATTTTTTTGTGACAGATAGAGTTTTATTTTGGTGGTATTTAATCACCTCTGGGTTTTTTATTTTTTCCTAAATAAACCAAAAACCACTGAAAATTGTGAAAAAAAAATGTTTTTTCTTAGTTTCTGTTATAAAATTTTGTAAATAAGTGATTTTTCTCCTTCACTGATGTGCGCTAATGAGGCTGCACTGATGGGCACTGATAGGCTGCACTGATGGACACTGATAGGTGGCACTGATGGGCACTGATGAAGAGGCACTGGTAGGTGGCACTGATGGGCACTGACAGGCATCACTGATGGGCACTGAAAGGCAGCACTGATACATGGCACTGATATATGGCACTGATAGGCAGCACTGATAGGCGGCACTGACTAGCACTAATAGGCGGCACTGACTGGCACTGTTAGGTGGCACTGACTGGCACTGTTAGGCGGCACTGACAGGCACTGATAAGTGGCACTGATAGGCAGCACTGACTGGTACTGATAGGTGGCACTGACTGGCACTGATAGGTGGCACTGATTGGCAGCACTGATAGTTGGCACTGATTGGCAATGATAGGTGGCACTGACTGGCACTGATGGGTGACACTGAAAGGCAGCTCAGATGGGCACTTATATGTGGCACTGATGGGCACTGGCACGAGGCACTGACATAAGGCACTGATGGACACTGACAGGTGGCACTGCTGGGACTACACTGATCATCAGGGCACACTGATCAACAGTGCCCTGATGATCAGTGTACATGTCCCCTCCGCGGAAAGCCGACTACCGGCTCTCCTCTCCTCTCGAGCTCCCAGCGTGACAGCTCAAGAGGAGGGAAATGCGGATAACTGGCATTTCCCTGTTTACATGTGATCAGCTGTGATTGGACACAGCTGATCACATGACCAAGCCGACATCTTCGGCTCTTTCCATGATCGGTGATCCGCTGTGTCCGAGGGACACAGCGCACAGCCGATCGCCGCACTGTGCGCTCCCTGAGCCGCGCATGCGCAGAGAGAATGGGAAGACGTCATATGACGTCCTCCCAGAACGAGAGAACCACTTTGCGCCCGTCATATTATTATATGGCGGGCGGGAGGTGGTTAAAATATTTTTACATAGTTACATAGTCTGGCTGAAAAAAGACAAAAGTCCATCCAGTTCAACCATAGAAAAAAAAAGTTATACCCATAGTTGATCCAGAGGAAGGCAAAAAAAACCCAGCAAAGCATGATCCAATTTGCTCTTGCTGGGAAAAAAAATCCTTCCTGTTTAGTGGGGAAATAGTAAAAGCTGCTGATAACTTAATCACTTTTATCATTAAAGCAGTTGATCTGAACCTCTGGGTTGAAAAATGTTTTAAAAATAGGACCTGTTTTTGATTTTTGAAAGATGTAAATAGTAACTACACCGAGTGCAGCTACTGTTCCAAAGTCATTAGTTCACCATTTAAACCTAATATGACATTTTGTTTGTGAAAGCACTGGGTATCATGAACATTAAATAGAATACTAAATAATAATATAAAGAATGCAGCACAATCCTCCACTCTGTAAGTAAAATCGACTCCACTCTATAAGTAAAATCTTAACCGGTGCAAAATATATACAAATGTAAATGTGTAAGTATGTCACCTAACAAAGTTTCTTTCACAAATTGTTGGTTTTTCACATTGGTAGAGCGGAGGTTATAATATTTAATTTTGTATTTAATCAATAGAATACTATTTTCACCAGCAAGGTCCCCGTAGTCTTCATTTTAAGAGCATGTGAGAGAATGACAACACAAGAGAATATTGGGGAGACAGGGACAGAGTGTTGTCACTGTAAAACAGGAGGTACCAGCACAAAGACCTTCACGGCAGAAGATGCAAATATAAAACATTGAAAATTTCTTGAACTATAATGACTAATATCTATGAGATTTTAGTCACTAAGTTTACATTTCCCTTGAATAAAACAATGCCTACTCTTAAAAGTACATTCTGTAAGGGGTAGGCAAAGCAATACATTTTTCTTCACATCCCTCTCTTCAGTTATCTGCTGTGTGAGTGTCTGAGATCTTCTGGCTTTAAGGTTTGCATCTGTGGCAGATAAAATATTGCCTTTTTCTAGGATATCTTTTTACTTATATGTTACCTACATACATACACATGCACATACCACATTTCTATCTATCTATCTATCTATCTATCTATCTATCTATCTATCTATCTATCTTTCAAGAAAATTCTTCTATGAATGAGAAGTCACTGTAATTTAATTCCCACTTGCTGCAAACCAACACTGATGTTCTTTTGAATACTATCCAAGTATTTTAAAAGACACGCTTAGTCTTTTGCAGTTAATGTTTTGATTTGTTGCATTTCTGTTTGGAGCCAGGAAAGAGTAATTTCCAGTAGCACAGCACATCATTTCAGGGTAGAAAATGTGGGCAATTTACTGTAACTGTCAGATACTATCCTTTTTCAAAGATCAGCTGATTGACTATTAAGGTCATCATAGAAAAGCCACCCGCATCATGCATTAAACATTGTAATGTGGTGGCTCAGCTGAAACAGAGAGTTGGTCAGCTGTCCATAGTCACAGCAGGGATATCCAGTGATCTGTCAAACAATGATTGATTCATGTAGACATGCTCCAATCTTATTCTGATTACTCTGAGCATCTTGCCTGGTGGCCATTTGCAGTGTTGACAGAGTTTAATCCTTGAAGACTTGATGCAGATTTAACACTTTCCTTTGATTTTAAATGTCACAGTGGTGCAAAGGAATTCTACACCATGTCTTATGAAGAATGTGATGCTGCAATGCAAATAATTGATTACAAAATCAAACACGAAATGTCTATTTTTAATATGTTTACTGTTTAAACCTGTAGTGCTGGAGGGAGTCAGACCTTATTGTTTCAGCAATGAGGGATAGACTTCCACTGAATATAAGCTGCTTCAGTCTGTGAAAGCCCAGTTGTTAGTCATAGTTTAGATTTATATGTATGAATTTAAATCAAACATAGAAAATCTCTTTTGCAGAAAAAGTGTATTAGGCATCTGGTATGGACTAAGTGGACCAAATATACCTGATATAGCTACATACACAGAAATATAGGGAGGCATTTATTGCTTACATAGTTTACAATAATCAATATCTGGCTAAAGTTGCACTCATTATTTATTCAGCACTATTGTACAAAGTTAAAGAGAATGTGAACTGTTAGAGCTATACCCAAAAAGGATGAGCATAGGATAAGGGACTAGTCAACAGCATTGCCTATAGGCCCCTTGCAGCTGAAATTTTCACCATTACTGATTTACCATGTCTTGTTCTCTACTGTGCCTCTGTGTGGAGGAAGCCATCTTGTTAGATTTCTTGTGTTATTTCTTTATGTCAGAGCGGCCCCCCTGACACCTGAATGTTTGATGGCTGCTGGGAGCCTATGCAAGAAGCAGCAGGAGAGGTGCAGAAAGCACAGCTCCACAGAATGAATGAGGCGGAAGCAGGAAGATTCTTATACTGCAGGTCTGTATGTCCAGCTTCCTCTCCAGCAAGCAGCACAATAATGACATTACTAAATCTCACACGGTTAGTAGTTTTAGGCACCAATGTTTTTCAGACAGCAGAAATACAACTATGGGGTCGCAGGCACAGGAGTGTCTAGGCAGAGTTAAATGTCCCTTTCTGAGTTCAGGTCTACTTGACAGCTCCATGTGACACTGCACCAGCAATGTAGTAATTAGACCACCAATAAAAAGTCACTTAGTGCAGGAATAACATTTTTAGATCTTCTCTCACTTTCCCTGATAAACACAGTGCCTGAAATATGTGCATACATGAATTCCTCTAAACTTATAAAAACTGTTTATAAACAGCTACAATATTACTCTGCCATGTTGCTCTTTGTTTCTATGGTCCTGCATTACAGTTTTGGAATAATCCTGAAATCCTCAACCTTGCTTGATGTCATCTCAGAGTAAATATAGATACGCTGTAAAGCCTGTCAAAGAAAGAACACTTTTTCTGGTGTAACCTTCAGTAAAAAAGTTTATTAAGACCAAAAATTGCACATATTACACGGCCTCCGATGAAAAATTGCTGATTACTGTAGCAGTACTATTGCTCCAGTGTCCCCATCAACATAAGCTGCCTACAGGCTACCTTATTGTCATGCAGATACATAGTGTTCCTGCCACCTAGCTTAGTCAGCCTTCTGTGACATCACAGCTAGCCACATCTCCCAGTCTACCCCAATTTTTCGATTGAGAGATTCTGTAGGAAGGACTGCTGTCAACAGTGCAAGATAGCAGAACAATAGATGTAATATAAGCAGACAGTGCCTTGTAGAAGAAGAATCTCCACTCGCAGCCCTCAGAGCTGCAAGCTCCTATATAATGAAGTGGCCATGCGACCACTATTAAATTTAAAAAAAGGGTGTTTACCATGATTTTTTAAATTTTAAATACCACGACAATGTAAATGTGCAAAGTTTACATAAACTTTAAAGCTGAAGTGACATGCACATGCATAATACATTTCCTTGTTCCCCCTCCCCCATCAACATGCATTCAAAATGTTTCAATCAAATCATTATGTTTTCAAGAAATACCTCTTATGAGACCCAGTGACATCATCACTGGACCTTTCTGCTGGTCTTTGCTCTGCAGTATGATAGAGTTTTTTGGGTGGGGCTGGAAGGCTCCTGTAAATTTTACAGCACCCTGTATCAGATATTCTTTCAAAAGCCCTCCCAATTAGTATGATTGCTTTTGGAAGGGTTTTATTTAAATGTTGGCCACCTAATGGATGGGCCCTAGTTACTGTACTTCTGTTCTGGCAAGCGTTAATTGAAAGAATACACCCACAGCAACTTTTTGGATGTGCATGCCCCTACCTGCTGACTGCTAGATGTTGCAGATTGTAGCTGTGCAATCTGATGATCTAATTAAGTGTAATAAAGCAACTGATCAACAAATTGTACAATTAAGATCTGTCCCACACAGTGGCCAGCAAGGAGATGCATGCATGTCTAAAGAGATGCCAGGGATGTGTTCTTTCATATGATGCTCAGAAACAGCAATTCAGTGAACAAAAAAGTACATTGACTGATGCCAGCCCTAAAGATCACTAAAGAGCAAAAATGATCGATGGCAGGCAAAGCTATTAGACGTGAGAGGCAGACCAACTACAGTAAGGATTGGGGGGAAAGGGGATTTATAATGATGAAGTCATTTAGACAGGAAATGAAGGTTGGCTCAAGATAGCTGCTGCTGCTGCTTCATAGGATTACATAGTGGAGATGTAAGCTTGTCGGGAATTGAAGCAATCAGGTTCAATCCAGGAGAGGACTTGCTAAAAGTGTTGCAAAAAAGGGAAGGGTAGAGTTCAGCTTTAAAGCAGAGACAGTTTACAGAATAATATTACGTATTGCCTGGAGTTGTACATGAATGCTGCTCTTTATTACAAACCTCACAAAATCAATTAGGGTGGCTGACTGGAGCTCATTAATGCAGTAATACAGGTGACAACCTGTGGCACTGGTCGGCTTAATATGCATGAAACAATATTGACATACATTTCCAATAATACTTTCCATATCTATATTATCTTGGATTTCTAAACTTTTATATCAGCTCAACATACACAACTTATGGAAACTGCTGAAAACATTTCTCTGAGCCTTTGACATACTGCTAAGCATTGTTCATAATAAATTGTTATCCAGTGGGATGACTTGTATTCACGTATTCTATTAACAAGTATGAAGTTGATAGAACAATAAGTTTAAAGTAAGTATAACAATTCACACTTGTGCATCTAACTGATAGCCATCCACATTATTAAAAGTGAAGGAACTGAGAATAGTAACGTAAGAAACTCCACTGACTTTACATATGGATTAAATCTCAGGTGGAGTTTAATAATCTTCGGAAAAGAATTAACCCTGGGGCTAGAAGATACACTTAAATATCTAGGGCTTATTCATCATTGCCAGAATTGACTTGATTTTCAACTTTGTGATTGTGGTATCTCTTGAGACAAGATCAAAAATATAATTCTCTCTGTTCATAACCCCTTTTGACCAACCCTAAATTTAAATTCTTCTGATGTCAACCGAGATTTAGGAAGTTTTACAGACATGATGCTCAGGGCTGCCAATCTGAAAGTTTGACAACAATTCTTTTTTATGTAGATTTTACCAAATCCACCATAATAAAATTATTGAAATCATTAATTAAAAGCATCATCCTAGAAGAGAGAAATACATATCTTACTTCACTTGATGTGTTAGAACAAAAGAATATTTCCCACAGACTGTCAAAATTTATTGAAGCATGAAATTTGAAACTGTCTATTACTCAAAGACAATCCAAATGTAACTCAGTAACAGGCTGTGTACAATGTTATAAAGAACAACTCCAGGACAATGGATCAAATTCAGGAACTCAGGGGGGTTGACAATGTAGTGTGCTACTGGAACTATTCTCTTTATCTCTAAATCCTCTAGTTTGGTTAAGGAAATTTTAATTTACACGTCTTAAAGCTCTAAAGCATGAAAACACTGTAGTCAATAAACAGGCAGTTAGTATCACTAAAAACAGTAATGTTGTCTTGCATTGCCTGTAAAATGACCTTTTAACCTGCACATGTTTACTGTTAGGTGTCATAAATTGAGGTAAATGCTTTTCTTTCACCAACAGGGGGAGGAATGGGCTCAATCACATCCTGGTCATCTCCACTGGTGGTGTGGATATCATGTTGCTAAGACACTAGAGCGGAGGAGTGGAGACACCTGACATGACCTCTACAGCCAAATCATAAATTCAATGTTTTATGTTTATAAAGACAAGTTTTTGAGCTTTGGCTAGAGTAAAGAAGGATTAGAATCCCTATAAAATTTTTATTGCTGTCTGTGTCCCAGATGGAGAGCCTCAACCTTTCTCTGGGGTGGATTTACTATAGGCAAGTGCACTTTGAAAGTGCAGTAGCTGCAGAACTTAGTAAATAATGGGAAGCTCTTCTTACTTCCATCATCCAATCATGTGCAAGCAAAAATGCAGATTTTTTTTTTCAATTGTCCTTGCATGTGATTGGGTATTTATTGCAAAGTGAAGCTTGAGCTCATTTACTAACCACTGGAGCAACTGCACTTGCAAAGTGCACAGTCTATTTGCCTTTAGTAAATCTACCCATCTGTGTCTTGGTGACTGCCATCACCAGTAATAAAAGTGAAGGAAAATGCTAAATTTTAAGTTGCCACCAGAACAGGATTGAAACAAATATACCTTTAAATGGGGACACTACCAGTGACAGCTGTCTAAGAGAATATATCCCTGCACTTTGGAGAGATTTCTCATTTTATGTTGTATCTTTAAGACAAGATGTAAAAGAGAAACTTCCCCATGTGGGTACAAATGGGAAAAAGAACTAGCAGAGGTTTTAACCATTCCCTATTTAATATGGAATTAAAACAAAAAGTTTGGCTTTTGATATACTTTAAGCTGAAACAAAATCAGGAAAGGCTGAAGGGCAAGGCTGGAAGCCAAAAAGGTAAAAAAAAAAAGAAGATGATGGCTTTGGGCAATCATAAAGTTAGAGTGAGAGTTAGAAACTGTTTTTTTAAGAGGCAATCAGAAGCAGCAGATATTGAAATATGAGCTAAATACTAGTGGGAAACACATCCCAAGTGCAAGTCAAGTTGTAAACGAGAAAACAGGTCCAACATTCCCTAGAGCAGTCTAACAGGTCAGTATACAGACACCTTTGGGCACTCTATGAAAGCATCTATTCAGTTTTATCTGCTTACCAGCTGTAGCCATGATCCTGGTATTGATTTTTACAGCCGGTGATCGCTTTTCCAGCAAAAGTGATAAGAGCCACTTTACAGCCACTTTATTACTCCTGCAGGGCTCAGAATGGACCCATCCATTTCACAGATGCTCCCCACTGTTTCCGGGCTCTCCTTTTCTACTGAGGAGCCCAGGACTGCTATAAGTTGGTCAAGTCAGCTGCCCACATAGGGGATAAAGGAACACCCATTCCCTAATCTCCTCTGTGACAAATGAAGTTGGAAACAATGAGGATTTTTCACTTTCTGTTTCAGAAAAGACTTTCTGTCTTTTCCTGGTTGGTACAGCTAGGGAAGCAGCTGATAAAACAGATTTCTGTTTGATCAGCTTCCTTGGAGGGCAGAGGTGAGATCAGTGGTCTACATAAAGAGTACCTGTCACTCCCCAAAGCTATCACAAGGGATCTTGTTCACTTCTTGTGATAGCAAACGTTGAATGAAGGGTAAATTAAAAAGAGTAAAACAAAAAGTAGATTTAAATAAAATGCAAACACTTGCAAATGCAAATGCACACATAAGTCCGGCATGCATATACAATCAGTGATTGCATCACACATGTGAGGTATCGCAGTGAACACTGCAAGCAATAATTCTAGTGTCAGAGCTCATGTTTAAACTGATAACCTGTATTTGTCATCTATGGCCAATTTTAGGTACCATAGTTTTAATTTATCAATAAACAAGATTTCTGGCAGTATCCACAGTTTATTTGCACTTACTGAACAGTTAAAACCAATTGATATCAATGGTATATTTTACAAATAAAAAGGGACCAAATAGGAACCCTTCAAGGTTTGCTGGCTAAAGTCATATGTGTAGCTGAACTATGACCATGCTATAGTGCCAAATATCAATCCCAGACAAAAATCCCCCTCCCCCATTAATGTGTATACTTTCCTATTGAGTGCTATCCTAATAGGGAAGTATAATTTTGTAATTATTATATTATCACGCATACAACATTCAGACACTATGACCACACATGCTATAGTAAAATCATATTATTATTATACAGGATTTATATAGCGCCAATAGTTTGTTCAGCGCTTTACAATATAAAGGGAGACAATACAGCAACAATACAGTTCAATACAAGACAGATAGGAGGGCCCTGCTCCTTGGAGCTTACAATCTAGAAGGGAGGGGCTAGTGGTACAAAAGGTAGTAACTATGGGGTGAACTGGTAGGAGGAGTAGAAGATTCCATTATTAGCTGAGGGCAGGATAGGCTTCCCTGAAGAGATAGGTTTTCAGAGATCGCCTAAAAGTGAGCAGAGTAGGCAATAGTCTGATAGACTGGGGTAGAGACTAGCATAACAGTACCTGAATCTGCCTTGTAATGCCCTGCATGGTAACACTTAGAATGGGAGAGGGTGGGGCAATGCTTCACGCTGATCAGGCGATTCTGCCTGCACAAGTGCTGACAAGAAACATTTTGTCAAGAGGAGAAAGCAGAGTGAGAACAGTTAATGACCTACTATCAGTACACTGCTACTCCAACAATGTCCAATCATCAGCCTGTGGGTAGGGAAATTACTCTTTGGGGGAGATTTACTGATACTGGAGAGTGCAAAATCTGGTGCAGCTCTGCACAGAAACCAATCAGCTTCCAGTTTTTATTGTCAAAGCTTAACTGAACAAGCTAAAGTTAGAAGCTGATTGGCTACAATGCACAGCTGCCCCAGATTCTGAGTGCACCAGTTTTAGCAAATACCCCCCGTCTATATTCTTTCATCGCAGGTAGCATCACTTTTCTGACTGTGCTGTTTAGCAGAGGTACATGAATCACAAATGTTACTAAACAGAGTTAAAATCCCTTGGTAGACAGGATATTTCATTTATGTGTATTTCAAAAGTGTTGCTTGCAGTTCACATTTAATATAGGAATAAGTAATACTAACAATAGAAAATACTCATGTATAACTTCGTATAACTAAGCAGCTGCACTTTGGTAGTAAATGAAAAAGAATGCACAAATGATGAAATGTCTGTTTTATTCTGGCCCTGGCTATATTATGTTTTCTTGAAATTACATATTAAAACTGTGTTAATATAGAAAGATGTACGAATGTTTGGATTTTGTAGAGATTAGCGAAGAAAATCTTCTCACAATCATGACTCAATTGTTTTGCAATATACATATTTTGACAATAGCTCATTTATAAACTGTTTCTTTTCTCTATGACACCCTAAAAGAAACATATTTTAGGAAATCAGTGCCAGACAGAGAGATTATATTGATCCACATTGAGTTCAGTTTGTGAATTCGGGCAAATACTGAACTCATTGTATGTGGTTATTAACATTTGGACTGATCAATATTTAGGTTGCTATGGGGCATATGGTAGAAAATAAATAACCATACTTTGTAAGCTGGTAGCAGTAGGTAATATTAGTCATATAAATCTAACAACCATAATTTCACAGCTTTAATGTTTATTGTTGTCACTGTAATAGTTACTGTAGATCACACTGGGCTAGTACACCTTAGGTGGCTGCATTTACTCATGGTGTTAACTTATGGCCACTTCATCAACCATGAGCCTACAGCCAAACTGTGCCTGCAGCTGTCTTTATTAATAAATAAATGTGATTGGCAGCTGGCAAGACAAAGGCCACCAAACAGTATAAATGATTTGTGTTTACAGGGCCACTTAAAAAAAGTAAACAAATTAGACCGTATATTATAAAATGCACACAAAAAATTCAAACTCGAATAATCGAATGGGCTGCCTCTTGACGCTCATTAATGCATAACATAATGTGTGTTTAGCTATATATATTGTTATATCACATTGAACTGAAGAGGTGTGACTGGACATTTAGTAATCATTTTAGGTCCCTTTCACACCTTGCAGAGCCTTATGACAAGTTATGGCAGCTCTTACCATAATGTACAAGTTTGAACAATATACATTCATACCATGACAGACTAACCTCTGCCTACTTCCTCCTCCAGTGCTGACAGCACATGATGGTCCCTGTCATGGCTCTGTTACCTACCACTGCCACTTCTTTCAGGTCCAATGTTCTCTCTCCTGGGCCACTGGGCAACCACTGTTGATGTAACTTATGCTCATGTATACTGGTGTTTACAAAGTCCTCACACCTGACATCATTCTCTAGCCCCTTTTGTTGGAATCAATCTCCTCTTTAGGGCTCATTCAGATGAGCGATTAAGACTGTCCTCCCTCAGAGCCATTGGCAGATGCATGTGCCTCCACTTGTGAAGGCAGCCCATAGAAGTGGATGTACATGCAGCACTGTCATGGACACAATTGCATGTCAAAGTTTAACACGCGTTCATGCGCAGTGTCTCTGCATTTAGATTTGTGCACCCACTCCTCCTCGCATATCAAATTTTGACATGCAGTTGTATCCATGCCAGCGCTGTATGTGCACCTACTTCTATGGGCTACCTGTACTCAGCTCTTAGAAGGATGCATAGGCATCTGCTAGTGACTCTACATGGAGGATGCACTTAACCACCCATCTGAATGAGCCCTTAAGGCAGCTCATTCATTTTGAAACCTTTTTTCACTGCGATTAGTGATTGAAAATAATGAATCAATCCTACAGCTGCACTAAAAAAAAAATCCACCATATGTTTACAGCATTCATTTACATGCAGTTTGATTTTATGATCTTGTAAGAAGAATCTCTGCGTTTTTTTAATAAAATATTGGCAGTATTACACTGTGGTGGATTTCTCTTATATGTGAGTGCTCTCAAAGGCAAGGAAAAGGATTGACTATCGCAGCACTGGAACATCTAATCACATCTAACCACACTACCAAGACACATGCAGCGATATGCTACATAGACCTCCTATAATCTGGGGTCTTAGAATTCGGTAAGAGGCTGGTTATGTTGGTGATGGATGCACTCTTCAAAATGTATTGAGCATGGAAGTTGATGGACACTTTCTTCATGGGAGAACTTTATATAATTCAAATATTTTGGAGTAATAATTCTCATTTTTATCATGTTGGGGGATATCACATTTATTTCAGTATTCATCAGTTTTTTTAGTTATTTATTTTTTGCAGCGCAAATTATTTGTAAGAGCTCATTCATTTTACATGGGCTACCACTAGATAAAAAAAAAAAATTTGCACCCTCTTACTGTTTTTTTTTTTAAACAGCACACCACAACACATGGCATGTGTGTTATGGTGTGTTGCAGGGCAGATGCTTACAGCCTACTGTAGTTGTTCACTGGCATGTCATTTTAACTACTTCCTGTCTGAACACTTTTACCCCCTTCCTGTCCAGGGCAATTTTCAGCTTTCAGTGCTATCACACTTTGAATGACAATTGCGCGGTCATGCAACACTGTACCCATATGAATTTTTTACCATTTTTTTGAGACAGATAAAGCTTTATTTTGGTGGTATTTATTCACTGCTGGGATTTTTTATTATTTTTGCTATGTAAATTAAAAAGTCCAAAAAGTTTGAAAAAAAGTGTTTTTCTTATACAATTTTGCAAATAAATAATCTTTCATCATAATTCTTGGCCAAAATGTATTCCGTTATCTTTTTAGTAAAACAAAATAAGCCAAACTAGTTTATAACCAAAAATTATAATTTTTAAACATTTTTTTTACATTTTATTTTATTTTTTTATATTATGTTTTTTTTTTTTTTTTTTTTTACATACTGTCACCCTAGCAGTCCAGTGTCACCATGGTGACACTGTACTACTTGTGGGGGGTGATGAAGATTTTTTTTTTTTTACAGTGATTGCTTTTACACCCATATAGGATGTAAAAGCAATCATTTCTCTTTCTCTCTGTCTGCATTCTTGCAGCCATTGAGAACTACTGAGTGAGCTGTGATTTGTCACAGCTTGTCACATGGTACAAGGCTGTTGTGAATAGCCTTGTACCATGTAACCTCTGTGATCATTCACAGATTTCACACGTAGTAAGCAATGATGTCACAAGTGCCCAATCAGTGATCACATGATCGGGATCTCGTCCGACGATTGGTGTTTCACTGTGTCCGGAGGACACAGCGGGCACCGGATCGTGGTGCTGCGTGCTCCCAGGGAGCGTGCACAGCTAGAAATGGTGGGTGCCATTTATGAACGGCAACCCGCCCCTGGAGTGCCACCGTCCTGCCGTTTATAAACAGCAGCCGGACGGCAAGTGGTTAAAAGAATGGCACTGCAACATACCATGCAAAGTGTTGTGTGATGACATGTAATGCTGTAATGTGCGATAACCCATAAGTATTTCTGCGGGGTAATGCAAAGCAGTAGTGTAGATCCAACCTTAGAGGAGGATTTTAGGTATAACACAAAATAACGGAAACCAGTAAGGGTTTCAAGCGAAGGTCAGTTAGTTAAAGTTTCATATACAGTCATGGCCGAAATTGTTGGCACCCTTGATATTTCTCCAGGAAATCATGTATTTCTCACGAAACGTATTGCATTAACACATGTTTTGCTATACACATGTTTATTCCCTTTGTGTGTATTGGGACAAAACAAAAAAAGGGAGGAAAGAAAGCAAATTCGACATAATGTCACACAAACCTCCAAAAATGGGCTGGACAAAAGTATTGGCACCCTTTCACAACTGCGGATAAATAAGAATGTTACAAGCATGTGATGCTCCTGTAAACTCACCTGGGGCAAGTAACAGGTGTGGGCAATATAGAAATCACACCTGAAAGCAGATAAAAAGGAGAGACGTTCACTTAACCTTTGCATTGTGTGTCTGTCTGTGCCACACTAAGCATGGACAACAGAAAGAGGAGACGAGAACTGTCTGAGGACCTGAGAACCAAAATTGTGGCAAAATATCAACAATCTCAAGGTTACAAGTCCATCTCCAGAGAACTAGATTTGCCTTTGTCCACAGTGCGCAACATTATCAAGAAGTTTGCAACCCATGGCACTGTAGCTAATCTCCCTGGTCGTGGACGGATGAGGAAAATTGATGAAAGATTGCAACGCAGAATAGTCCGGATGGTGGATAAGCAGCCCCAAACATGTTCCAAAGACATTCAAGCTGTCCTGCAGGCTCAGGGAGCATCAGTGTCAGCGCGAACTATCCGTCGACATTTAAATGAAATGAAACGCTATGGCAGGAGACCCAGGAGGACCCCACTGCTGACACAGAGACATAAAAAAGCAAGACTACAGTTTGCCAAAATGTACTTGAGTAAGCCAAAAGCCTTCTGGGAAAACGTCTTGTGGACAGATGAGACCAAGATAGAGCTTTTCGGTAAAGCACATCATTCTACTGTTTACCGAAAACGGAATGAGGCCTACAAAGAACAAAACACAGTACCTACGGTAAAATATGGTGGAGGTTCAATGATGTTTTGGGGTTGTTTTGCTGCCTCTGGCACTGGGTGCCTTGACTGTGTGCAAGGCATCATGAAATCTGAGGATTACCAAAGGATTTTGGGTCGCACTGTAGGGCCCAGTGTCAGAAAGCTGGGTTTGCGTCCAAGATCCTGGGTCTTCCAGCAGGACAATGACCCCAAACATACGTCAAAAAGCACTCAGAAATGGATGGCAAAGAAGCGCTGGAGAGTTCTGAAGTGGCCAGCAATGAGCCCAGATCTAAATCCCATTGAACACCTGTGGAGAGATCTTAAAATTGCTGTTGGGAAAAGGTGTCCTTCCAATAAGAGAGACCTGGAGCTGTTTGCAAAGGAAGAGTGGTCCAAAATTCCGGGTGAGAGGTGTCAGAAGCTTATTGATGGTTATAGGAAGCGACTGATTTCAGTTATGTTTTCCAAAGGGTGTGCAACCAAATATTAAGTTAAGGGTGCCAATACTTTTGTCCAGCCCATTTTTGGGGTTTTGTGTGACATTATGTCATATTTGCTTTTCTGCCTCTGTTTTATATTTGTTCCAATACATACAAAGGGAATAAACATGTGTATAGCAAAACATGTGTTAATGCAATACCTTTTTTGTGTGAAATACTTGATTTTCAGGAAAAATATCAAGGGTGCCAACAATTTCGGCCATGACTGTATGTACTATTGTAACTGTTTAAAAAAGTACTATTATTAAATAGTTATAATAATAAATACAATAATAATAATAATATAATAAATAAAATTACTATTATTAAATAGTTAAATAATTATTAATTACTATTATTAAAAAAGTACTCTCAAAAAGTATGTACTATTGTAACTGTCTAAAAAACTGTTTAAAAAGCACAATTTTAGTTTTATAAGTAATTGTAACGAATTATAGTTTTATCTTTTATGTTTAGTAGAAATTTTACAGATTCTATTCATTATGTGCACTAATAAAGATTTTAAGGTTTTAATGTTAAATTGAAAATATGTTTTTGATAAACTATCATGGGATGTACAAAAGCAAAAGGACCCTTCTTTCCATCCTGCACTTTTAGTAAATGTATGGTTTTCAGGGGAGGGGAGTATTTTACAAACTTTCAAGACTAGTGTATGAAAAAATATGGAAAAAAAGGTGCTAAATTGGTAAGGCGAGCTTAGGTGCAAAATTGGAGACAGGGCTGGAGAGTGTATGGGTTAATATCAGGGGCTGACTGACAACTCATGGGGCAATAGGGGATCATGGGGCCCCTGTGTCCTTTGCCTATTCAAAAAAGCCTATGAAAAAGGTACCAGGGGCTTCTCATGGGGCCCCCTACTGACCCGAGGCCCTCGGGCAGTGCCCGAGTTTCCATACGGTCAGTCCGCCCCTGGTTAATACTATAGTTTATATAAAAAATAATAATGGTAGAAATTTAATTTTCCTTACTTTTATCATTTTAACAATTTTTCAACATTTTTATGAATTCAATCATACTTGAGTTTTTATATTCTGAATGTATACTTAAATTACTGTTCTACGAGGAGCACATTTTTCTGTATAAGGTTCAGTATAAGCAAAAGGGGTTCCTGTATTAAACCTTTACCTAAGTTTTCATTTCCTTATTTTCGATAAGCTGATGTGGCTCCATAAGCTCAGGGAAACAGGTGTTAAGAATAAACCATAACACCAAAGATGAAATGTAAAAGAGGTCACATATTCACTTAAATTTGGTATGGAATATTAAGAAAAGAGATACAGACTCTGAATTTTTGACAGATAATTTGTGAACCGGATGCCTGTGGAAGCAGATAATTTCAACATACTGCAAGTAGAAATGCTCCAAAAATCTGTAGAAGTAAGCACTGGCATATTTCCATGTTTCTTTTAAAGCATGAAAAATAGAAGTAATGTTTCTAAAGCTTAGAAATGAAAAAGAAAACTCCCAAATGCAGCAGTTGAATCTGATAAGGTCATCATTTCCTTATTTCACTGCCTAAGCAAACAGATGTGTTCAATGGAAAAATGAAAGGAAGTTCTAAAATCTTAAACTTAGCAATCGGGTTAATTTGAGTCAATTAAAGGGAAATAACATCCAAAAATACAACTGTCATATCTTCAAAGATGGCCTTATGCATATGTATGCATGACATAGCTAAACTTGCTCTACTTCCTGTAACTGTTGACATCCTCTGAATGTAACAGGGTTACTTGGACATCAGAGTGAATAAATCAATCTAGATTTCTATCTGTGTGCAAAGGAATCAGGTTTCTTCAGGGAATATATGGTGACATTATGCCTATAATTAAAGTAGTATTAAACCCAAGAGCAAAGTGATGGCTGAATTCATTTTCCTTTTCAAGCTTTCTTTCTTCTATTTTCATCAGCTGATCCAGCCATAAAGTCTGTTGTTTTTCAAAAGCACAAGCTCTCCAGCAAAATGTATCAGTTTACATGGGTGACACAAAGTGTAACACTGGCAGGGGTCCTTACAATGCTCAGCTTTTATTTATTCATGTAAAATTGTTATCTCAAATGGAAAAAAAATCTGTTTACACCAGTTCCACCAGCCAAAAACATACATTAACTTTGATCTCCAGGAAACAGCTATCCAAAAATTAGGTTTTGAGTATTATTGAGTATTATTGTCGACACAGTGTAACCCAACAGGTTGGTGCTGCTTTTACACATGACCTCATAACCTTACTTGGCATACGATTATTATTATCATACAGGATTTTTATAGGACTATCAGTTTGCACAGTGCTTATAAAGGGAGACAGTACAGTTACAATAGAATTCAATACAAGAGGACTAGGAAGGTCCTGCGCCTGTGAACTTACAAACTAATAGATAGGGGCAAGTGGAACAAAGGGCAATAAAGGTGAGGGATGAGCTGATGGGAAAGTTAAAAATGCAGTTGTTAGGTGAAGGCAAGATAGGCTTCCTTAAAGAGATGAGTGCTTTGGGATTACCTAAAAGAGGATGGAGTAGGAGACAGCAGGAACAGATTGGGGTACGAGTTCAAGAGGATGGGAGAAGTCCTGGAGCATGGGAAAAGGTGACAAGGGAGCTATGGAGCAGGAGGTCTTGACTGAAGAGGATGGTTTGGGTGATATAGGTGTAAATAGCTTTGTATGCTGTTTTTAGTATTGTGAATTTTATTCATTGGGCAATTGGAAGCCAAGAGATGGATTAGAAGCGAGGGATAATGAACAATGAGTGGTGGTAAGGTGGATGAGTTTGGCAGCAGTGTTCATGATAGATTGAAATGGGGTAGCGTGTGTAGAGGTATGGGGCAAACCACCTCTGGCCTTTCCCCTGAAAAGCTGACAGAATGTCTTCCCCAGTGTGGCACCTGTTCCCTAGACATACCAGCTGCAACACTGTGATATTGAATGGCATGGCATACACCCATGGGTCCTTAAAGAATTGAGCTCTGTCATTTCAAAGCCATTGTTTCTCATTTTTAGGGACTCATTAACCTCCCTGGAGGTATTCATGAGTGTAGCTCGGGTTAAAGTTTCAGCACCACAAGTGGTAACCCCAAGCTACACTCGGGAATACCCGGCAGCGTTGCTCCGGGATCTCTTCTTCACTTACCTTATCCTTCGCTCCCGCGATGTCCCCCCTGAAGCGCCCCCGGCAATGTCCTCCTGCCGATGCCGGCATCTGTCTTCCGGGTTTCGCTCCCTGCGACGTCAGGATGTACGGGGACGGAACTGGCGGGAAGTTTAAAAATGTCAAAAAGTGACATTCACTAAATACACTAAAATCACATAGTAAAACATAACTGTATCAAACCATTTTCCATACATTTTGTCCCTAGTGCTTTGTTCTGTGCCCTGCCTGCATTTTTTCTGTTCTTTCTGCCTGGAAACTGAGAAAAGTCCATGGCGTCCAAAAAGCGTCCCTTTAGGTCAAAAGCTAGAGAACAGCGATAGTAAATTAGAACTACTTGCAGAATTGAGTGATAATGATTCATGGGGAAATTCGTCATCAGACACTGAAAGCGATTTTGCGACTTTGCTCAGTGATGTGCGAACTTGGCGCTATATTTCAAATTTCAGTGTTTTGGTTTGATTAAATTTATTATTATTATATTATTATTTTTTATGATTATTTATTAAATTATAATTTATGATTTTGTGTTTCAAATTTTAACATACCCAGGATGTTTTTTAGACTCTTGTTCAGACAGATTTTAGTGAGTTATTCCCAAAAATTACAGGCCTACAATAAAAAAACTACATATTTCCATGCAAAAAAATGTACCGCTTTGAGCACAGAAATACTGACATAGTCAGACCCCTAGGGAGGCTACTGACTGGCATAGTACCACTGGATTTGCGTATGGCCAATGTGGTGCCAATATTTAAAAAGGGGTCAAAAAGGGGTCAAAATCTTTACCAAGTAATTATAGACCTGTTAGTTTAACATCTATAGTTGGGAAGATATTGGAGAGTTTAACAAAAGACCACATAGATGAGTTCTTGCTGGAAAAAAATATTTTAAGCAACAGACAGCATGGATTCATGAAAGACAGAAGTTGTCAAACAAATCTGATTTCTTTTTATGAGGAGGTGAGCAAAACCTTGGACAGAGGGGTGGCGATGGACGTGGTATACTTGGATTTTGCAAAAGAGTTTGACACAGTTCCCCACACATACTCTGAATGGTCTAGGGTTGTCAGTGGTGTACCCCAAGGTTCAGTGTTGGGACCCTTACTTTTTAAAATAATTATAAACAATATAGAGCCTGGCATTAGAAATACGATTTCAGTCTTTGCAGATGACCCCAAGCTGTGCAGTGGAATAATGTCCTTACAGGATGTCTCCAATTTATAAGCTCAATGCACTGTTTAATTGGGCAACTATGTGGCAAATGAGGTTTAATGTTGATAAATGTAAGGTTATGCACTTGGGGGCTAAGAATATGCATGCATTATACATACTAGGGGGAGTACAACTGGGGGAATCAATGGTGGAGAAGGATCTGGGAGTTCTGGTAGATCACAAGCTTAATAACGGCTAAGTGGCAGTTTCTAAAGTGAGCAAAATCCTCTCTTGGATTAACTCTTGTATTAAAAAGGTATAGACTCCAAAGAGAGAGATATCATATTACCCCTGTACAAATCATTAGTAACACCTCATCTGGAATACGCAGTTCAGTTTTGGGCACCAATTCACAAAAAGAACATTGTGGAACTGGAGAAAGTACAGAGAAGAGCAACCAAGCTGATAAGAGGCATGGAGGAGCTCAGCTATGAGGAAAGATTAGAGGAACTGAATTTATTCTCTCTTGAGAAGAGATTAGGAGGGGATATGATCAACATGTATAAATACATCAGTGGTTCATATAGTGAACTCTGTGTAGAGTTATCCACCCTGAGGTCATCACAGAGGACAAGGGAGCACTCTTTACATCTGGAGGAAAATAAATTTAATCTCCAAACATGGAAAGGTTTCTTCACAGTAAGAGCTGTGAAAATGTGAAATAGACTCCCTCAAGAGTTCTGGCCAGCTCAGTGGATTGTTTTAAAAAAGGCCTGGATTCTTTCTTAGATACACAGAATATAACTGGTTAATATTTATAGGTAAATTTGATCCAGGGAATGTCTAATTGCCTCTCAGGGGATCAGGAAGAAATTTTTTTCCCTGCAGGAGCAAATTGGACCATGCTTTGCTGTTTATTTGCCTTCCTCTGGATGAACTGTGGGTGTAAGATTATAACAAGGTTGTGCTGTGCCGTACATTCTTCCCGCCTGCCAGCAGAATGACCCAGTGGGCCGTAGGGAAAAGTCTCTGCCCATATTTGCTGGACCACATGTCACTCATCAAATAAACACTGCTGCTGACTGTGTGATCCAGAGTAGTTATCTTCTACATGACAATGGAGTGCAGGGAACATCATAGGAGCAAAGAAATGTCACTCAGGAACCTGCCACAGTGGTATAGCATGGGCTGCAAATTCACAAAAGGAGGCAGAATCCACCAGCTGGAAAGGCAGGAGCTGTAAAACTAGTAATTTAGCCAAGCTTGCATTGAAACACAGGGTATGAGGATATATTTTATTCTTGCATTCCAGAAGCTGGGGAATAGACACTTGCCTGCTGAAGGCTGCAGCTGAAGATGGTAGGGTCGGGTTGGTAGAAGGTTGTAGACTATGCTTGTTTCTACTCTGTATTACCCCATGATGATCATCTTCTCCACTTTGATAGCCATAAGGTAAATCTCTGAAATCTCTATTGCTGAGGGCTATTAATGGAGAATCTTGAATAGTGATGGTAAATGTGGAAACAGAGGAGCTGCAAAGATGAGGAGCGGGTGTGTGAACCTTTTCCTGTGGATAGCTAGCATTCTGGTGCTCCTGCCACTGAGCTTCATGGTGTCTTCATGCACAAGGTTCTCAGAACAAAAAGGCCTACACAGCTGAGCTCTGGAGAGCAGACCTGCACCTGTGGAGCTCTGTCTTCTGGGGGAATAGAGTGGTTGCTCCCTTGACTCTTCTGTGAACTGGATGAAATCCTTCTTCACTGATGTTATACCTCTCCCTCACTTTCCTCCTCTCCTAAATCTGGCACCCAGTTATAGTCAGAAGCCTTATCATCCCCTCTGCCATGTCCCTTTCTGGAGCCAACTTGGCAGTATTCAAGATGTGCAGGAACATCTAGACCAGTAGATTCTTCCTGCCTGTTGTCACCTCCCTCTACATTTCCATTGCTCTCTTTCTGAGAAGCAGCTAATAGCTGCACATCCTCTTGCAGCAAGTGGTTCAAACTGTGGTCAAATTACTCAGCGACTTCTCTGTGCCAGTTGTCAGGAGTAATGATGAGGATGCTGAACAGGGTTCTTTTGCAGCTGCTGAAGAATTTAAAGTATAAGTAAAGACAAAACTTTTTTTTTTAGTTTTGGACACAGTGGAGATGGATTAGAACACCTATTAGGTCTTTATTGCTGTCTGTGGCACCTTTAGGGAGATTTGCCCTTTCTTTTTGTCCTGTTTACCATTATCATCAAAAGTTAAAGTAAAAGAAACCCCAAAGCAGAAGAGGAGGAGTAGGATGAAGGCTTGGTTAGTAACTTCCCCACTTTTTCCTGCACAACACACCCAGTGTCTGCAAAGAAAGACATACATGTCCTGCTTCTAGATGCTGCACCACAACCACTGGGCATACAGTCAGGTCCATAAATATTGGGACATCGACACAATTCTAACAGTTCACCTGATTTGGATGTAAATACCCTCAAATTAAAGCTGACAGTCTGCAGTTAAAGCACATCTTGTTCGTTTTATTTCAAATCCATTGTGGTGGTGTATAGAACCAAAAATGTTAGAATTGTGTCAATGTCCCAATATTTATGGACCTGACTGTATGAATACAGAAGCTGCTCACCCACTTATAGCTGCACAGAAACCACTTTTGCCTTTTCCTTTGGGCTTCTCAGACACAATGATAATATGGGGCTTATTCCTTACTTTTTTAGTAGCAGCTATGGCAGTATTTTTATGTGAGGGATGTGTAATGTAGTGGATGGGTACACTGTAAATAGTGGTGCTTTTGTAAACTAAACTGCACCACAATAGTATGCAGTGCTCTATTGTATTGCTTTTGTGGTGCCAACACCATGGGTAAAGTGTAAGACCAGTAAGTCTCTTAGCAAAGAATTATTGGACATTCTGGGGGGCTTTTTCCATTGAATGACCTAAAAGTTTGGATTCTGGCCAAACAGTAATTGCTCGGTCCGAACATACACTCAGACTGAACACTCAGCTCATCGCTACTCTAGAAGCTAGTTCTTTAACAGCTTCATAGCTGTGCTAGGCCATCTGTACCCAGACCATGCTTGAATTTCCATATAGTTATCTATATAGCACTCAATGGCTCCACAACTGAGACATATCAGGAATACTTTTGGAATACAATGAACAAAAAGAAAAAAAGCAAGTATTTGTGGACTAAAAGTCAGATGAAGCCAGTGTTTGCGTCACAGCTTTCACATGCTTAGGATCAGGCAGTAGTCACTTTTCTGATATAATGTGTTCCAGAAATAACAGCTGTGTTTGTCTAAAGCAGGATTTAGAAAGATTCAACTCAATCCTGCAGATTCAATACAATTTAGAAAATTTTAAGGTAGTTGTCATGATCATCTAGAATTGGGCTGTATACAATTACGTCATCCAGGTAGCACTGTACACCGGGCACATTACTAAGGATTGAAAACATAAGTCTTCAAAAACAACTGGGTCCTGAAGCTAATCCATGAGGTACACATATGAAATGAAACAGACCCATATGGGTAAAAAATGTAGTGAGGTCTCTCTTTTACTTATTCAGCAAAACCTGTGTAATATGCGCTCTGAAAAACATTGAGTTCTGAAAATACTCCCTCAATATATGGCAAGGGGTGTCTGATAATAAAAACACAGTTAGTTGAATCACAAAGGTAAAAACACATCAAATCCCTCTCTCTAAAAATATCTCTTAATTTCATTATTGTCCCCACAATAGAAGATACCCATTCAGATGCATATATTTCTTAAATTCTTGGAAAACAGCTTCTCTTATACAGAAGGGTTAGCATCTCAATTTCTGACATGCTGGTTTCACATTTCATCGCACAATTTTGTGTGTAATGTTTTTTGCACAACTCAAGTGAGGAATTGTCAAGTGGTGATAAGACCATTCATTAATTGTAGATGTGATGCACCAAAAACATCTCTGCCCAGTATAGTGGTGCCTTACTTTCCAATGTGGAAATCAGCTTGCATGCTATTTCAAAGTCACTGGCAGGCAACCAAGCACAGAAATCTAGTTTCAAAGATAACTGACCATTTTCAGAGTAGTTGCAGTAGGTGGTTTATTTGCAAAGAACTTCTGGTAGATTTCTTTAGGCAGTATTGAGACAGCAGATCCTGTATCAAGCTTCAGGATAATGGAGTTAGTAGAAGCAGTAGTAATAGTTACTGTGCACAAAGTATATTTGGAATGGAAGCATTTTATTTATTTACACTTATGATGGTAATCTCTGGGGCAATACTTCTCGCAGAAGTATGGTAGATTTTTTCAAAGTGTCCCATTTTCTTGCATTTGCAGCACTGTGCATCTTTTGCAGGGCATGCAACATAGTTCGCAATGTGCTGTGTTGAACTACACCTGAATCACTTGTTTTGCGTCTGTACAGCTCTGCATTTTTCAGTATAGATAAATATATTCTTGTAACTGTACTGGGCACTAATATTTATGTTATGAGAAGCAAACTGAATTCACAGCCAGCATTGTGCCAGTAGTCTCCTGACTGAAGGTTATTACCTTAAAGTGTTACTAAACCTAAGACATAGTTACATAGTTAGTCCGGCTGAAAAAAGACAAAACTCCATCCAGTTCAACCATTAAAAAAAAAAAGTTATAATCCTACACAGTTGATCCAGAGGAAGGCAAAGAACCCAACGAAGCATGATCCAATTTGCTCCTGCAGGGGAAAAAATTCCTTCTTTATCCCCCGAGAGGCAATAGGATATTCCCTGGATCAACTTCACCTATATAGTTAGTATCCAGTTACAGTTGCAAGAAAAAGTATGTGAACCCCTTGGGATTACGTGGAGTTTTGCATGAATTGGGCATCAAATGTGCTCTGAATGTCATCTAAGTCACAACAATAGAAGAACACAGTCTGCTGAACATAATACTACACAAACATTAGATGTTGCCATGGTTTAATTGCATATAACAGGTAAACATTCACAGTGCAGGGAGGAAAAAGTATGTGAACCTTTGGACTTAATAACTGGTTGACAGGGCGCATGCGCGGCCAGGGACGATGGCGGCCGCACTTTAAGTGAGCTCCGCTCATCCCGGCCAGTGAAGACTCACCCGACACTTGCCTCCGCTCCTCTTCCGCTGCGGGTGAGTCACCCGTACTCTGCACCCGGCCTGGCACCTGAGCGAAGGCTTGATGGGGAAGATAGGGCGCTGGAGGCCCCCCTCCCCGCAACCACGTGACCCGCGGCCCTCGCCGCTCCGGAGGTTCCTCTCCAGACCACAATCCCCAGCCTCAGGTATGACTGAGAGCCCAGGGAGAGATCGCGGCCCCCCGGTGGTCGCAGACGGTACTGCACTCACAGACACTCCAGCCTCTGCCCTGACACACTCCCTGCTGGAGGACTATGAGCCCCAGCATGCTACTGCAAGGGCTGCGGAGCACTCTGCCTCAGAGAAGCATCCTCTTTCCACCCTGGCACCTCAACAGGCCACCCAGTCACCTTCCCTCACATTGTCAGCGTTGGATGACAAGCTACAAAATTTTTTGCGCAACATTACCGCGTCCATATCCGCTGAAATTGGAAAGCTGGCCTTGGAGCTTAGAGGGGAAATTGCCCAGATTGGAGACCGCACGGACAGACTGGAAAATGAGTTTGATGATCTGGTTCAATACGTCCACGTGCTGGAAGAGGATAACGCTTATCTGAAGCATTCCATGTCCCAAATGCAGCTCCAGCAAGAGGATCTGGAAAACAGGGAACGGCGCCAAAATATCCGTATCCGCGGTATGTCCGAGTCTATTGCAGATGCACAGTTGCACCGTCATCTTCTGTCCTTCTTTACCGCGACTGCACCCTTAGTTCCAGAGGCAGATTGGCGTATGGATAGGGCTCACCGCTCCTTGGGCCCAAAACCTGCTGAAGGCACCAGATCTCGCGACGTTATTGTTCGCTTTCATTTTTTTCAAAGCAAAGAAGCTCTACTTTCTGCTGTTCGCCATAAATCGTCTCTGGAATTTCAGGGGGACAGACTCCAACTCTTCTGCGACCTGTCCCCGATTACACTGGCTAAGCGACGAGATCTGAAACCGATCACCACACATCTTCAACAACACCGTGTCCCTTACCGCTGGGGGTTTCCCTTTCGGCTGATCGTAACTAGGGACAATACCCAAGTTGTGCTCCGTGATCTTCATGAGGCGGACTCCTTCTTAAAACGCCTGGGACTTCCACCTCTGTCTGAAGATGTATCCCCACTGCCACCAACTCCGTCTCGTCCATCCGTTACCCCCAACAAGATCTGGACCCCAGTTCGCAGAGGTCGGAAGAGACTTTCTCGTACCCCACAACGTCCGCGTCTTCCTCGGTCAACTGATCCACCTGCTTGACGATTCTCTGGGGCGCCCTTCTGAATCCGGTGATGAACCTTCCTTCCTGGGTTTTTGGTTCTTTTTGTCTTTACATAATTTTCCCACAGGTTTACCTTATCTGTCCGGCCAAATTGTCGGGTGTTTTTCAGGGTTGATTTTTTTTTTTTTTTTTTTTCTGGCCTGGTTTGACGATCTTTCCAATGTCCTGGTTGTCGTGTTGCCCCCGACTTTGTCTAGCCATAGGCCTAGACGACTTGGGTCCCATTGTTATCCCCGAGTTTATATCCTTGCGGATACTTATTAGTGTTAGTTTTCTGTTTTTTGTTTTTTATACTATTACTTTGCACTGTACTGTGTTATTCAACTGTTTTATGTTTTTTGTTTTTCACTATATTACATCGATGGTATTCCATTCATTTTTCATGCTATTACATGTAGGTCAGTTGTCGTTGTTTCGTAATGGCGTTGAGGTTTCTGTCATATAACGTCAAGGGCCTCAACTCCATTCAAAAACGGTGGATGGCTTTGAGGGAATTCCGATCCTCTGGAGCAGACATTATTTTTGTCCAAGAAACCCATTTTAAATCAACTGGCTCTTTTCGTTTTGCCTCGAGATTTTTTCCCCAAGCCTACTCGGCCTTTAATCCTTCTGGGAAGGCCGGGGTGGCAATCCTTATTGGGTCACACTGCTCCCTTCGGGTTGTTTCCTCCAAGGTTGACTATCAGGGTCGTTTTATTATTTTAGAGTGTATGCATGGCGAGACTCCCCTTGTTCTGTTGAATTTATATGCTCCCAATACAGGTCAACTGCAATTCCTATCCCAAACGCTCGCTAATCTAGACTCTATTACTACCTCGCAGGTGATTGTAGGGGGAGATTTTAATCTGATTGTTTCCCCCCATAAAGACAGGAAAGTGCTTTTTGAGTCCACCCCCTCGAAGCGGCAATGCTCCTCTTCAAAATCTTTCCGTAAATTGATTAGGGAGCATCGTCTCTTTGACGCTTGGCGGATTAAACACCCCCTTCATAAACAATTTACATTTTACTCCAACCCTCACCGTAGTTATTCCCGCCTAGATCATTTTTTCATCTCTGCCTCTTTGCTCCCACTTCTGGTTTCCTCTGAAATCAATCCCATCACTTGGTCTGATCATGCCTCTTTGACCTTAAATCTTTTTTTTCCCCCTGCTATGCCCAAACCATGTCACTGGCGCCTTAATGAGACATTTCTTTCCACAGACCATCTTAGGGATGAATTGTCACGGGGACTCGATACATACTTTACTTTTAATGTCGGTTCCGTAACTTCTTCCTCATCTCTGTGGGAGGCCCACAAGGCGGTTTTCCGTGGACTCTGTATATCCATGGGTTCCCGTTTAAAAAAGTCCTCGGCGAGTGCTAGGGCCTCTCTCATACAACAGCTCTCGTTGGCGGAAAGTCAGTTACTGAATAAGCCATCTATTTCAGGGCTTCAGGAGGTAACATTTCTACGTGACCGAATTAAAGCCCTTGACTCCAGTAAGACTGCACAATCTCTCCTTTGGGTTAGACAGAAATTTTATGAATTTTCTAACAAGCCACACCGTATGTTAGTCAACCGTCTCAAAGCCCAGTCCCCCTCCACGATGCCCGACCTTCTAATACAGCCTGATGAATGCCCTACTTATGATCCTCGGGCCATGGCAACCCTTTTTGGCTCATTCTATGGGAAATTGTATAACTGTTTAACCCCGGACCTTCACCCTTCTCTCACACAACCATCGTTTGATAATTTTTTTGACCCCTTGCTACTTCCGAGAGTATCGCCCTCAGACATTGACGCTCTTAATGCGGATATTACGCTAGAGGAATTATTGGATACAATTAAACACCTCCCTTCTCGTAAAGCCCCGGGACCGGACGGACTGCCCTACTCCTACTATAAATCTTTTATTGGTACTCTGGCCCCTCATCTCCTATCCCTTTACCGAGATCTATTTAAGGGAATCATACCCCAGACTGACTTCTCCCGTGCATATATCTCGGTTATTCCTAAGCCTGATAAGGATCACTCTATCGTAGATAACTATCGCCCTATTGCCCTACTTAATTCCGATTATAAGATTTTTACTAAAATCTTGGCCAATCGACTATCCGGTATTATTTCCAAGCTCATTCACAGAGATCAGGTGGGCTTTGTACCTGCCAGACAGGCTGCGGATAACACCAGGAGATCTATTGATCTGGTTGATCTGGTCAACCGTTCCTCTACCCCTACTGTGTTATTGAGCTTGGATGCCCAAAAAGCCTTTGACCGTTTAAGCTGGCCTTACATGTTCATGGTTTTGGAGCGATTTGGTTTCAGGGGTTCATTTGTTGCAGCTTTGAAGGCCCTTTATTCATCCCCTTTCTCACAGGTCAGATTAGCTTCCTTTCTCTCACCCCCCTTTCAGATGTCAAATGGCACTCGTCAGGGATGTCCACTCTCTCCCCTGCTGTTCATTCTCTGTCTGGAGCCATTGGCTGTTGCCATCAGGTCGAAACCGGATATCCGGGGGATACAATCCCATTCTCATGAGTACAAATTATCATTATTTGCAGATGACATCCTCCTCACACTTACGAGTCCCCACACCTCTTTACCGATTTTGCACAAAATTTTTAAACAATTTGGGGCTTTATCAGGTTATAAGGTCAACACGTCCAAAACTGAGGCACTTCCAATACATGTTTCTCCTGTTGTTCTTTCCTCCCTTCAGGCAGCCTTTCCCTACCGGTGGTGCACCCACTCTTTAAAATATTTAGGCACCAACCTTACTTCCTCTTACCAATCCATATACGAGGCCAATTTTCCCCCACTGTTTATAGCAATTTCTCGCTCCCTGAAACACTGGGATGCCTTGCCTATCTCTTTCCTCGGTCGTATTAATGTCTTAAAAATGACCGTACTACCCAAACTTTTATATCTGTTTGCAACCCTCCCCGTACCCGTTTCTATGTCCAAGCTTCACTCCCTTCAGAAATCTTTCTTACATTTTATTTGGCACAACAGGCGGCACAGGATTGCTCGTTCTGTTCTGCTTTCCCCACGTTCTAGGGGAGGCTTGGGAGCACCGGATATAATAACTTACTATTTTGCAACCCACCTTCGCTTTCTTCTGTCATGGTCCATTCACTACCCTCCCAATACATGGACTGAGATCGAGTCTTTACAATTGTCCCCAGTTCATCTGTGTTCCCTTCTCTGGTCGACCTCGGCGGTGGATGTCCATTCTTTTCGCCACTCACTCCTAGGCCCCATGCTTTTTTCATTGACTGTTTGGCAGAAATGTAAGGCTAAATTCACATTGGCTTCTCAATGCTCCCCACTGACAAATATCCTTCATAACCCTAATCTTCCAGACAATATGGCCATGTCCCGGATGTCTCTTTGGGTAGTATCTAACCTTTTTCAACTACGACACCTGGTACACCCGGTGACTCGTAAGTTACATTCATTCTCGGATCTCCAGAGGAAAGCCTCTCTACCCCCTCATCATCTATATGTATACCTTCAAATACGCCACTTTTTCTCTACTCTATCACCCTCATTGAGCTTGGGGAAACCTACCCCCTTCGAACGTCTATGTATGGAAGGTCCCCATCAAAGGGGTATTGTCTCTAGCACCTATAAAATTCTTATGGAGGCCCCCCCTTTGTCCAATGACGCTCACCTTTATATGCGTAGGTGGTCTCAATTTATACAACGTGATATTGACTTGTTAACGTGGAAGAAAATATGGGATAATACATCTAAATCCTCTATTTGTGTGGTTTTTAAGGAAAACATATACAAGATTATGATGTTGTGGTACAAAACCCCGGAAGTTCTTCATGTTTATAATCCGAGTGCTTCTCCTGCCTGCTGGCGCTGTAGTAGCGCTTCTGGCTCTCTTTATCATATTTTTTGGACCTGCAGCTCCATTGCTCCTTTTTGGGAAGAGGTCCGCTCCTTGTTGCAATCATTGTTGCAAGTTTCTCTCCCATTTGACCCACTGCATTTTTTGCTGGGCTTGCCATTCCCGGGTCTATCTAAACTGGCCAGAAAACTTGCTGCACATGTGCTAACAGCGGCCAGGAGAAGTATTCCTATGTGTTGGTTATCCTCTAACCCACCTTCATTGCAAACTTTGTATAAACTTATTACCGATGTAAGACAGATGGAGTGTTTGACTGCTTCACATAGTGGTTCGTTTGCTGTATTTGAGATGATTTGGCTCCCGTGGGATACCTTCTCTTCCTCTATGCCAGCCCAAATTGTAAGACCATGATTTTTTTTTTTTTGCATTGTTACTATATGACTCCACTGGTCCTGACCAAATGTAATCTTAGCCATCGATGTACTTCTATGTT
Organism: Staurois parvus; assembly: GCF_062004578.1. Lineage (NCBI taxonomy): Eukaryota > Metazoa > Chordata > Amphibia > Anura > Ranidae > Staurois > Staurois parvus. Next base: position 3,218,402 of record NW_028318385.1, on the reverse strand, counting down.
TTGCTTGTTTTATTTTCCCTTTGTTTTCTGTAACACTTGATTTACTTGAAAACCAATAAAAATTGTTAATACAAAAAATAACTGGTTGACCCTCCTTTGGCAGCAATAACCTCAACCAAACGTTTCCTGTAGTTGCAGATCAGACCTGCACAATGATCTGGAGTAATTTTGGACCACTCCTCTTCACAAAACTGTTTCAGTGTAGCAATATTCTTGGGATGTCTGGTGTGAATCGCTCTCTTAAGGTCATGCCACAGCATTTCAATCGGGTTGAGGTCAGGCTCTGACTGGGCCACTCCAGAAGGCGTATTCTGTGCTGTTGCAGCCATTGTTTTGTTGAATTACTTGTATGCTTTGGGTCATTGTCCTGTTGCATCACCCATGCTTTGCAGAGCTTCAGTTGGCGGACAGATGGTCGTACGTTTTCCTGCAAAATGTCTTGATAAACTCTGGAATTCATTTTCCCATCAATGACAACAATCCGTCCAGGCCCTGAGGCAGCAAAGCAGCCCCAAACCATGATGCTCCCTCCGCCATGTTTTACAGTGGGGATGAGGTTTTGATGTTGGTGTGCTGTGCCTTTTTTTCTCCACACATAGTGTTGTGTGTTCTTCCCAAACAACTCAATCTTGGTTTCATCTGTCCACAGTATATTTTGCCAGTAGTGCTGTGGAACATCCAGCTGCTCTTTTGCAAACTTCAAACGTGCTGCAATATTCTTTTTGGACAGCAATGGCTTCCTCTGTGGTGTCCTCCCATGTACTCCATTCTTATTTAATGTTTTCCTTATTGTAGATGTGTCAACAAAAATGTTAGCATGTGCCAGAGATTTCTGTAGGTCTTTAGCTGACACTCTGGGATTCTTCTTTACCTCATGCAGCATTCTGCGCTGTGCTCTTGCAGTCATTTTTACAGGACGACCACGATTAGGGAGAGTAGCAACAGTGCTAAACTTTTTCCATTTGTAGACAGTCTGTCTTACCGTGGACACATAAACATCAAGACTTTTGGAGATACTTTTGTAACCCTTTCCAGCTTCATGCAAGTCAACAATTCTTGATCATAGGTCTTCTGAGAGCTCTTTTCTGCGAGGCATGGTTCACATCAAACAGTGCTTCTTGAAACCAGTAAATCCAAAACAGGTGTGTGTTTTTTAAGGGCAGGACAGCTGTCAGCATCACATCCAATATCATCACACTGTTTGGAGTCAAGGTTGGCTCACTCCTGGCTCCAATTAGCTCTGGGAGAGGTCATTTATCTAGGGCCTCACACTTTTTCCTCCCTGCACTGTGAATGTTTACATGTTATGCGCAATTAAACCATGGCAACATCTAATGTTTGTGTAGTATTATGTTCAGCAGACTGTGTTCTTCTATTGTTGTGACTTAGATGACGTTCAGAGCACATTTTATGCCCAATTCATGCAAAACTCCACGTAATCCCAAGGGGTTCACATACTTTTTCTGGCAACTGTATATTCTGTGTATCCAAGAAAGAATCCAGGCCTTTTTTAAAGCAATCCACTGAGCTGGCCAGGACCAACTCTTGAAGGGGTCTATTCCACATTTTCACAGCTCTTACTGTGAAGAAACCTTTCCGTATTTGGAGATTCAATGTATTTTCCTCCAGATGCAAAGAGTGACCCCTTGACCTCTGTGATGACCTCAGGGTGAATAACTGTACACTGAGTTCACTATATGAACCACTGATGTATTTATACATGTTGATCATATTCCCCCTTAATCTCTTTTTCTCAAGAGAGAATAAATTCAGTTCCTCTAATCTTTCCTCATAGCTGAGCTCCTCCATGCCTCTTATCAGTTTGGTTGCCCTTCTCTGTACTTTCTCCAGTTCCCCAATGTTCTTTTTGTGAATTGATGCCCAAAACTGAACTGCATATTCCAGATGAGGTGTTACTAATGATTTGTACAGGGGTAATATGGTATCTCTCTCTCTGGAGTCTATACCTCTTTTAATACAAGAGAGGATTTTGCTCGCTTTAGAAACCGCAGCTTGGCATTGCATGCCATTATTAAACTTGTGATCTACCAGAACTCCCAGATCCTTCTCCACCATTGATTCCCCCAGTTGTACCCCCCCTAGTATGTATGATGCATGCATATTCTTTGCCCCCAAGTGCATAACCTTACATTTATCAACATTAAACCTCATTTGCCACATAGTTGCCCAATTAAACTGAATGTTTAATGGGCTGAATGTCGGACATCATTGGTTGGTTCAATTGAAATCAGCCTACATTTGGCCTGTGTGTATGACAGCCAGTCTGGTAGAAGCCAGCTGCTTAGCCAGCTTCTGTCGAAGGGGCATGACAGTAAAAGGTCTGCCGATCGGTAGAGCGCTGACTGGAGTGTTCTGGCGGAGCAGGGGGTGTCACCCCTGTCAGTACACAATAGCACAGCACAGGAGATTGCTGTACTAGTATCGGATAGATAGTACAGTGGCTGTCACTTTTTTCCATTCAGCCTGCTGGGATGAATGAAAAAAAGCTAGTAGTGTGTACTAGGCTTTAGTCACAGTGGAGTTAAATCATGTTCCAGTCTTAACATGTCTTCTGGTATAGCACCAAACTCACAGGTAACAATCAACTCTCTCAAAAGATACCGTTTATTCCAATGTGGATTCGCCATTATGTTGTTAAAGTTGCAGAATTTTGAAGAGTTTTGAAATCACATTTACTGTAGGCACAAAGAACTTCTTTAAAGGATCATTCACTTGGGCATCAAAAACATTGCATTTAGAAGTGTAAAGCATATAATTTGTATGCATCTTAACACAGCACATTAAGAATCAGTAGGACCCTGTACACAGCTGTGTCTACAAAGAAAAACAAGTGGTGTATAAAAAAAGTAGGATATAACTGAACCTATACATATCTACATATTTTAACATATGTTTGCACATACACTTACACATATAACATCATCAGAAGAATTGTTTACTTCTAAATGAGTCTATGCACAAGTACTTTGCTACGGATTTATCATAGGATCGTCTGCTAGCTCTGCCAGTAAGAACCTGTGTTCCATGCAGAAAATACACATATACCCCTTGCCCCTATGAACGAAGCCTAAGTAAGCCAAAGAAGCAGTGAGAAATGTATCATAAGGGTCATCTGATGCTGGTAGAGTATAGAAAATGTGCTGTTCTTCTGTGCCCAGCTAGTAAATAAGTAAAGCACAGTTCTTAGCAGTAAGTCCTCCTGATTTGTATGTATTTCTCCAACATATGAATCCAAGCAGAAAAAGGTAGCGTGGGCTCATCAGGATGTGGAAGAAAGGTTGCAGGCTACATAAAGATACAGGTAACATCATTAGCACCAGTCTTGTAGTCTGTAAGGTAAGTGGAAGTAAAGTGCACTTTTGAACTTGTACCTACAGGTAGCATATAATAAAGCTTACCTGTAGGTACAGTGAATATCTCCTAAACTTGCACTGTTTAGGAGATATTCACATAGCATGCAGCCGGTGATGTCACAGGCGCTTGCACTCTAAAGGGAGGGCCTACCTGTGCCGTTCCTTCAGAGCTCTGTGCCAGGGCCAGGCATGTAGCTTTGAATTTATGTCATCAATGTCCTGGCCATTCAAAGAACCAGGGTCCGTGAACCCCTTCGAAGATGGATGCACCCAGGAGCCATGACAGAGCTGCACTGGGGGGCTCTGTGTCCAGGTAGGTCTGTCATAATGTCCTAGTATGCGGTGCATATCAGGACATTATGACTTAAACCTGCAGGGGCACAAATGTTTCTTTATTTTTGTGGCAGTTTACTACCGCTTTAAGAGGAACAGGAACTAACTTGTACAGAGTATAAAAAAGTATTATTCTGTGCATGCAACAACTGTAAATAGAGATGTCTACATATCAGAGTTATGAATACCACACGTGATAAGTAAATAATGTCATAACTGACAGTTTTGCAAAGCAATAATCTGTGCCTGCTAACTTGGGACAATACCAGTTTTAGAGGCCAAAATGTACTTAAATTTATAACTTACATTTATAAATATCTTTTTTCAATAGATGATTGAACATGCACAATTTCCCTTGCGTTTTCAAGTATATCATCTAGAAGCACCATCTGAATAAAAGTCTAATGTTTGTCTATTCAAGTACTGTATGTTGAATAATTCATCAGTTTCCACAGAGTGTACTTTCTTTTTCACATGACTGTATATTCTTTGTGGCTATATATTGAAATTAAGGGTTTTTTTCATGCACAAAGTTCATATACTGTATGCTGGACTTAGTATTGAAGGGCATCTGTATACATCTGCTGTTATGTAAAAATTTTTAAAGTTTTATCAAAATCCTACATTTGTTTTCATGCATTTGGTCACTCCTGACTGTGGTGCCAGAGCAATGTAAGCAATTTAGGATGAGTTCAAAAGGGGGCCTAAATAGACTCCTTTTTTGTTCCGATTACTTAGCTTAGCTATTTCAGCCACGACTGAACACTTTATATGGAACATACCGTAGCTATCCAACGCATTTTTATTCTAAACTCTGGCTTGTTTACTCTTTTGTTCACCTAGTACTTATGTAAGTGGTCCTGGCCATCATCATAATAATCAATGTGTACTTTTGCAAGTAAAGTCTCACAGAAATTCAGGTCTGTACAGTGCTGGTTAGACAAGACTGATCTCAAATAAAGATTCAATCTGTTTGCTAAAACTTTTTTTATCTGATACGATCTGAGGAACCTGACATATGTTAAAGTAAACTGCTTTTCAAGAATCTCAGACAATTCATAAGCATCCTTATGGATCTCTGAAAGCATTTCTCATGCACTTATATCTGACGGTTTATGGGCAAATTTAAAAACAAGACAAAATTATTTATACTTATAGATAGCTGAACATAAAAGCAGTAATAAACCCCAAAACAAAAATGTACTTTATTATTATTATTATTATTCAGGATTTATATAGCTCCGACAGTTTGTGCAGTGCTTTACAAAATGAAGGTAGACATTACAGATACAATACAATTTGGTAAAAGACGAAACAGATGGCCCTGCTCGATAGAGCTTACACTCTAGGAGATTTTATTTCAGTTTTCCAATTTGTAGATGTGATGGCAACATTATTTTTTAGTCTTTTTTTCCTTTATTTTCACTTAGTGATCCCACTGGTAAGTATTTTACTTTTCAACTTCCTTTAACAAACCAAACTGTCCAGCAAAAGAGGCAGTTAGAGGGTTGAGACAAACCAATTAACACTGATGGGTGCTTACAATTGTAAGCATTTATCCATTTATGTAAAACCTTTATCCCAAAGGGAAAAAAAACCTTATCCCAAAATTATACAACTAAAATTAAAATGTAAACCGCAAAATGATGTGCAAAAAAAAATATGTGAGCAGCAAACACAAAAGAGGATATCCTTTCCAATATTCAATTAAATTATAAGTGTTGTGTTAATGCATATGGGCACAAAATATCTAATACAAAGTAAACAATGTGAGGTTGGAAATGGATAAATAAAAGATATAATATACAAAAAAATTATGAGTTTATTCAAATACTCTTATTAAAGTGAAAGAAATAAACCAAATGATCCAGTGAAAAACCGTCCCAAAGAAAAAAGAAGCAAATAAAAATAATCCAGATGTGAGAGCTAAACGGCAGTTCCCTTTAAAAATGAACATTCCCAAATCGCTATCTTCTTTTTATCTCCATTGTCACCCAACACCACCATGAGAGCAAGATAGGGTTTACCAGACACACTGGCCCCCTTATTTAGAGTGGTCAGCAAGTGCTTTGACCAAGAAACCAAAAAGGAGATCCTCCACATCAATCCAGGCACTTATTATTCAGATGGAAGGCGGGTGGGAAGGTGTACATATATAATCATATGAAAACAAAAAATACACTTCTCATAGTGCAGATATGATAAAACACAATTTAATAGGCAAGAAACACACTTATGAAAGGCATATAAAATCCTAACATTCTCAGTAGAGATGAGCGAAGTATTCAAAAATTCGATTCGACTGATTCGGCGAATTCGTAGAAAAAATTAGATTCGAGTCGAATATATTCGCTGTGAATTTAACTTAAAAAAGGGTGTTTCTAGGCTTCAGAGAGACTTAATATTAGTGCTGAACACTGTACCTTTAATTTAAATGCCCTTGGAGTCTGCTGGGGAAGAGAAATAATACTGTCAGGCAGTATGACATGCAGATGAGTGCCGTCGATCTTAGAATCACCGCACACTTCACTCATTTGGCCAGTCACGGGGCCAAAACCAGAGTGTGGAGCCACAGTGTGGCGGTGGAGGCAGCAGCAATGGGAGGCCATGCAGCACCCTATGACAAAAATGGAAACCACCAGCAGTGTGAGGAGACCTGAAAGTGGCACATGGCAGAGTGTGGCGATAGAGACAGCAGCAATGGGAGGCCGTACAGGGACCCATGACACACTCTGGACCTGGCAGCAGCATGAGGAGGCGGTACAGGGGCCCATGGCAGATTACGGGCCTGGCAGCAGCATGAGGAGTCGGTAGGGGGGCCCATGGCAGATTACAGGCCTGGCAGCAGCAATGGGAGGCCGTACAGGGACCCATGACACAATCTGGACCTGGCAGCAGCATGGGGAGGTGGTACAGGGGCCCATGACAGATTACGGGCCTGGCAGCAGCATTTGGAGTCGGTACGGGGGCCCATGACACACTCTGGACCTGGCAGCAGCATGAGGAGGCGGTACAGGGGCGCATGACAGATTACAAGCCTGGCAGCAGCAACTTGGACAGGAGGACGTTCAGTTTCTGCACCGTCTGGTGCGTGCTCGCAAACTGTTGTCTCTTGGAAACGGATTCCAAGAAAGACTGCTGACGGAATCCGTGAAGAGGAGTAGCAGGAGAAGGAGCATCTGAACGAGCGGAATATGCCAACAAGCGACAACAGGGGCCCATGACAGATTACGGGCCTGGCAGCAGCATGAGGAGTCGGTACGGGGGCCCATGGCAGATTAGGGGCCTGGCAGCAGCTATGGGAGGCCCGTAATCTGCCAGCACCCTATGACAAAAAATGGAACCCACCAGCAGTGTGAGGAGACCTGAAAGTGGCACATGGCAGAGTGTGGCGATGGAGACAGCAGCAATGGGAGGCCGTACAGGGACCCATGACACACTCTGGACCTGGCAGCAGCATGAGGAGGCGGTATAGGGGCCCATGGCAGATTAGGGGCCTGGCAGCAGCTATGGGAGGCCCGTAATCTGCCAGCACCCTATGACAAAAAATGGAATACACCAGCAGTGTGAGGAGACCTGAAAGTGGCACATGGCAGAGTGTGGCGATGGAGACAGCAGCAATGGGAGGCCGTACAGGGACCCATGAGAGACTCTGGACTTGGCAGCAGCATGAGGAGGCGGTATAGGGGCCCATGGCAGATTAGGGGCCTGGCAGCAGCTATGGGAGGCCCGTAATCTGCCAGCACCCTATGACAAAAAATGGAACACACCAGCAGTGTGAGGAGACCTGAAAGTGGCACATGTTTGGGGCATGATTCATGGCGGATTTAGTCAGTTGTGTCAGGAACTGGTGGTTTGAAATCCAGACTAATCCACGCCTGATTCATTTTCACAAACGTCAGTCTCTCCACACTTTGGGTGGACAGTCGTGTCCTCCGCGGAGTTGCAATACCTCCTGCCGCACTAAACACGCGCTCCGATGCCACGCTACTGGCCGGGCATGACAGCCTTTCAAGGGCAAATTCAGCTAGTTGGGGCCAAAGGTCAAGTTTCGTTGCCCAGTAGTCAAGGGGATTGTCTACCTCGGTTGGCAGGGTGCTGTCCAAGTAGGCCTAAGCCTGTTGTTTGAGGTCCTGCTCCAGGTCCACCTGATGCTGCTGCTGCTGCTGCTGCTGCTGCTGCGGCTGGTTAGTAGTTTCCTCACTGCGCTGGTGAAGAAAGCTACTCATCATCGACTGCAGACTGAGGCAGCCGCTGCTGGTGGAGCTGCCACTGCTCCTACCACCCCACCCCTCCCCTGCTGCCATGGCAGCGGAACGCGAGCGCACAGGGCCCACAGTGTCTGAGGATGGACGTTGGCGCAGACAGGCAGAGACCAGCTGACTACATAGGTGGTTTTTATAGTACGTTATTTTGGCCTCCCTCTCAGCAGGTGTGAAAAAGGCCACCATTTTTGAACGGTAGCGAGGGTCCAACAAGGTGGACAGCCAAAAGTCATCCCTCTGTCTGATGGTTATTATTCGGCTGTCGCTACGCAAGCAACCGAGCATGCTATGGGCCATTTGTGCCAAGGAATGCGAGGGACTCCCTGCCTCCATCTCCACAGCATACTGCCACGGTGCGTCTGGGTCCTCTGTCTCCTCCTCCTCCTCCTCTACCAGATGCTCCTGCTCCTCCACTCCTGTCCGCTGAGTGGAAAAACCACCCATTTCACTCAATAATTCCTGAGCACCAATGTCCTCCTCTACCTCCTCCTCTTCTTCCTGTCCTGCCCCCACAGGGGTCATGTGGCGTTGAGATCTGTGCGCCACGTCTACCGCACCCTGACCAGCCATTGTTAACAGCATTTGTTCCAGGACGTGCAACAGAGGAATGACGTCGTTCATCCCATAGTCCTGCCGACTCACGAATAGCGTGGCCTCCTCAAAGGGCCTGAGCAAGCGCAGGTGTCACGCATGAGCTGCCAATGGCTGACATCTAAGTTACACAGGGAATACCTTTATCCGCTTTTAACATCAGGAAATCTGTGATGGCCTTTTGCTGTTCGTAAAGGCGGTCTAACATATGTAGGGTTGAATTCCACCTTGTTGCAACGTCACAGCATGAGGAGTCGGTATAGGGGCCCATGGCAGATTAGGGGCCTGGCAGCAGCTATGGGAGGCCCGTAATCTGCCAGCACCCTATGTCAAAAAATTATACACACCAGCAGTGTGTGAGGAGACCTGAAAGTGGCACATGGCAGAGTGTGGCGATGGAGACAGCAGCAATGGGAGGCCGTACAGGGACCCATGACAGACTCTGGACCTGGCAGCAGCATGAGGAGGCGGTATATAGGGGCCTATGGCAGATTAGGGGCCTGGCAGCAGCTATAGGAGGCCCATAATCTGCCAGCACCCTATGTCAAAAAAATTCTACACACCAGCAGTGTGAGGAGACCTGAAAGTGGCACATGGCATGAGAGACTCTGGACCTGGCAGCAGCATGAGGAAGCGGTATATAGGGGCCTATGGCAGATTAGGGGCCTGGCAGCAGCTATAGGAGGCCCATAATCTGCCAGCACCCTATGTCAAAAAATTCAACACACCAGCAGTGTGAGGAGACCTGAAAGTGGCACATGGCAGAGTGTGGCGATGGAGACAGCAGCAATGGGAGGCCGTACAGGGACCCATGACAGACTCTGGACCTGGCAGCAGCATGAGGAGGCGGTATATAGGGGCCTATGGCAGATTAGGGGCCTGGCAGCAGCTATGGGAGGCCCTTAATCTGCCAGCACCCTATGTCAAAAAATTCTACACACCAGCAGTGTGAGGAGACCTGAAAGTGGCACATGGCAGAGTGTGGCGATGGAGACAGCAGCAATGGGAGGCCGTACAGGGACCCATGACAGACTCTGGACCTGGCAGCAGCATGAGGAGGCGGTATATAGGGGCCTATGGCAGATTAGGGGCCTGGCAGCAGCTATGGGAGGCCCTTAATCTGCCAGCACCCTATGTCAAAAAATTCTACACACCAGCAGTGTGTGAGGAGACCTGAAAGTGGCACATGGCAGAGTGTGGCGATGGAGACAGCAGCAATGGGAGGCCGTACAGGGACCCATGAAAGACTCTGGACCTGGCAGCAGCATGAGGAGGCGGTATATAGGGGCCCATGGCAGATTAGGGGCCTGGCAGCAGCTATAGGAGGCCCATAATCTGCCAGCACCCTATGTCAAAAAATTCAACACACCAGCAGTGTGAGGAGACCTGAAAGTGGCACATGGCAGAGTGTGGCGATGGAGACAGCAGCAATGGGAGGCCGTACAGGGACCCATGACAGACTCTGGACCTGGCAGCAGCATGAGGAGGCGGTATATAGGGGCCCATGGCAGATTAGGGGCCTGGCAGCAGCTATGGGAGGCCCATAATCTGCCAGCACCCTATGTCAAAAAAATTCTACACACCAGCAGTGTGAGGAGACCTGAAAGTGGCACATGGCATGAGAGACTCTGGACCTGGCAGCAGCATGAGGAAGCGGTATATAGGGGCCTATGGCAGATTAGGGGCCTGGCAGCAGCAATGGGAGGCCCATAATCTGCCAGCACCCTATGTCAAAAAATTCTACACACCAGCAGTGTGAGGAGACCTGAAAGTGGCACATGGCAGAGTGTGGCGATGGAGACAGCAGCAATGGGAGGCCGTACAGGGACCCATGAGAGACTCTGGACCTGGCAGCAGCATGAGGAAGCGGTATATAGGGGCCTATGGCAGATTAGGGGCCTGGCAGCAGCTATGGGAGGCCCATAATCTGCCAGCACCCTATGTTAAAAAATTCTACACACCAGCAGTGTGTGAGGAGACCTGAAAGTGGCACATGGCAGAGTGTGGCGATGGAGACAGCAGCAATGGGAGGCCGTACAGGGACCCATGAAAGACTCTGGACCTGGCAGCAGCATGAGGAGGCGGTATATAGGGGCCCATGGCAGATTAGGGGCCTGGCAGCAGCTATAGGAGGCCCATAATCTGCCAGCACCCTATGTCAAAAAATTCAACACACCAGCAGTGTGAGGAGACCTGAAAGTGGCACATGGCAGAGTGTGGCGATGGAGACAGCAGCAATGGGAGGCCGTACAGGGACCCATGACAGACTCTGGACCTGGCAGCAGCATGAGGAGGCGGTATATAGGGGCCTATGGCAGATTAGGGACCTGGCAGCAGCTATGGGAGGCCCTTAATCTGCCAGCACCCTATGTCAAAAAATTCAACACACCAGCAGTGTGAGGAGACCTGAAAGTGGCACATGGCAGAGTGTGGCGATGGAGACAGCAGCAATGGGAGGCCGTACAGGGACCCATGAAAGACTCTGGACCTGGCAGCAGCATGAGGAGGCGGTATATAGGGGCCCATGGCAGATTAGGGGCCTGGCAGCAGCTATAGGAGGCCCATAATCTGCCAGCACCCTATGTCAAAAAATTCAACACACCAGCAGTGTGAGGAGACCTGAAAGTGGCACATGGCAGAGTGTGGCGATGGAGACAGCAGCAATGGGAGGCCGTACAGGGACCCATGACAGACTCTGGACCTGGCAGCAGCATGAGGAGGCGGTATATAGGGGCCTATGGCAGATTAGGGACCTGGCAGCAGCTATGGGAGGCCCTTAATCTGCCAGCACCCTATGTCAAAAAATTCAACACACCAGCAGTGTGAGGAGACCTGAAAGTGGCACATGGCAGAGTGTGGCGATGGAGACAGCAGCAATGGGAGGCCGTACAGGGACCCATGACAGACTCTGGACCTGGCAGCAGCATGAGGAGGCGGTATATAGGGGCCTATGGCAGATTAGGGGCCTGGCAGCAGCTATGGGAGGCCCTTAATCTGCCAGCACCCTATGTCAAAAAATTCTACACACCAGCAGTGTGAGGAGACCTGAAAGTGGCACATGGCATGAGAGACTCTGGACCTGGCAGCAGCATGAGGAAGCGGTATATAGGGGCCTATGGCAGATTAGGGGCCTGGCAGCAGCAATGGGAGGCCCATAATCTGCCAGCACCCTATGTCAAAAAATTCTACACACCAGCAGTGTGTGAGGAGACCTGAAAGTGGCACATGGCAGAGTGTGGCGATGGAGACAGCAGCAATGGGAGGCCGTACAGGGACCCATGAGAGACTCTGGACCTGGCAGCAGCATGAGGAAGCGGTATATAGGGGCCTATGGCAGATTAGGGGCCTGGCAGCAGCTATGGGAGGCCCATAATCTGCCAGCACCCTATGTCAAAAAATTCTACACACCAGCAGTGTGTGAGGAGACCTGAAAGTGGCACATGGCAGAGTGTGGCGATGGAGACAGCAGCAATGGGAGGCCGTACAGGGACCCATGAGAGACTCTGGACCTGGCAGCAGCATGAGGAAGCGGTATATAGGGGCCTATGGCAGATTAGGGGCCTGGCAGCAGCTATGGGAGGCCCATAATCTGCCAGCACCCTATGTCAAAAAATTCAACACACCAGCAGTGTGAGGAGACCTGAAAGTGGCACATGGCAGAGTGTGGCGATGGAGACAGCAGCAATGGGAGGCCGTACAGGGACCCATGACAGACTCTGGACCTGGCAGCAGCATGAGGAGGCGGTATATAGGGGCCTATGGCAGATTAGGGGCCTGGCAGCAGCTATGGGAGGCCCTTAATCTGCCAGCACCCTATGTCAAAAAATTCAACACACCAGCAGTGTGAGGAGACCTGAAAGTGGCACATGGCAGAGTGTGGCGATGGAGACAGCAGCAATGGGAGGCCGTACAGGGACCCATGACAGACTCTGGACCTGGCAGCAGCATGAGGAGGCGGTATATAGGGGCCTATGGCAGATTAGGGGCCTGGCAGCAGCTATGGGAGGCCCTTAATCTGCCAGCACCCTATGTCAAAAAATTCTACACACCAGCAGTGTGAGGAGACCTGAAAGTGGCACATGGCATGAGAGACTCTGGACCTGGCAGCAGCATGAGGAGGCGGTATATAGGGGCCTATGGCAGATTAGGGGCCTGGCAGCAGCTATGGGAGGCCCTTAATCTGCCAGCACCCTATGTCAAAAAATTCAACACACCAGCAGTGTGAGGAGACCTGAAAGTGGCACATGGCAGAGTGTGGCGATGGAGACAGCAGCAATGGCAGGCCGTACAGGGACCCATGAGAGACTCTGGACCTGGCAGCAGCATGAGGAGGCGGTATATAGGGGCCTATGGCAGATTAGGGGCCTGGCAGCAGCTATGGGAGGCCCTTAATCTGCCAGCACCCTATGTCAAAAAATTCAACACACCAGCAGTGTGAGGAGACCTGAAAGTGGCACATGGCAGAGTGTGGCGATGGAGACAGCAGCAATGGGAGGCCGTACAGGGACCCATGACAGACTCTGGACCTGGCAGCAGCATGAGGAGGCGGTATATAGGGGCCTATGGCAGATTAGGGGCCTGGCAGCAGCTATGGGAGGCCCATAATCTGCCAGCACCCTATGTTAAAAAATTCTACACACCAGCAGTGTGTGAGGAGACCTGAAAGTGGCACATGGCAGAGTGTGGCGATGGAGACAGCAGCAATGGGAGGCCGTACAGGGACCCATGAAAGACTCTGGACCTGGCAGCAGCATGAGGAGGCGGTATATAGGGGCCCATGGCAGATTAGGGGCCTGGCAGCAGCTATAGGAGGCCCATAATCTGCCAGCACCCTATGTCAAAAAATTCAACACACCAGCAGTGTGAGGAGACCTGAAAGTGGCACATGGCAGAGTGTGGCGATGGAGACAGCAGCAATGGCAGGCCGTACAGGGACCCATGAGAGACTCTGGACCTGGCAGCAGCATGAGGAGGCGGTATATAGGGGCCTATGGCAGATTAGGGGCCTGGCAGCAGCTATGGGAGGCCCTTAATCTGCCAGCACCCTATGTCAAAAAATTCAACACACCAGCAGTGTGAGGAGACCTGAAAGTGGCACATGGCAGAGTGTGGCGATGGAGACAGCAGCAATGGGAGGCCGTACAGGGACCCATGACAGACTCTGGACCTGGCAGCAGCATGAGGAGGCGGTATATAGGGGCCTATGGCAGATTAGGGGCCTGGCAGCAGCAATGGGAGGCCCGTAATCTGCAAGCACCCTATGTCAAAAAATTCTACACACCAGCAGTGTGTGAGGAGACCTGAAAGTGGCACATGGCAGAGTGTGGCGATGGAGACAGCAGCAATGGGAGGCCGTACAGGGACCCATGACAGACTCTGGACCTGGCAGCAGCATGAGGAGGCGGTATATAGGGGCCTATGGCAGATTAGGGGCCTGGCAGCAGCTATGGGAGGCCCTTAATCTGCCAGCACCCTATGTCAAAAAATTCTACACACCAGCAGTGTGAGGAGACCTGAAAGTGGCACATGGCAGAGTGTGGCGATGGAGACAGCAGCAATGGGAGGCCGTACAGGGACCCATGACAGACTCTGGACCTGGCAGCAGCATGAGGAGGCGGTATATAGGGGCCTATGGCAGATTAGGGGCCTGGCAGCAGCTATGGGAGGCCCATAATCTGCCAGCACCCTATGTTAAAAAATTCTACACACCAGCAGTGTGTGAGGAGACCTGAAAGTGGCACATGGCAGAGTGTGGCGATGGAGACAGCAGCAATGGGAGGCCGTACAGGGACCCATGAAAGACTCTGGACCTGGCAGCAGCATGAGGAGGCGGTATATAGGGGCCCATGGCAGATTAGGGGCCTGGCAGCAGCTATAGGAGGCCCATAATCTGCCAGCACCCTATGTCAAAAAATTCAACACACCAGCAGTGTGAGGAGACCTGAAAGTGGCACATGGCAGAGTGTGGCGATGGAGACAGCAGCAATGGGAGGCCGTACAGGGACCCATGACAGACTCTGGACCTGGCAGCAGCATGAGGAGGCGGTATATAGGGGCCTATGGCAGATTAGGGGCCTGGCAGCAGCTATGGGAGGCCCTTAATCTGCCAGCACCCTATGTCAAAAAATTCAACACACCAGCAGTGTGAGGAGACCTGAAAGTGGCACATGGCAGAGTGTGGCGATGGAGACAGCAGCAATGGGAGGCCGTACAGGGACCCATGAGAGACTCTGGACCTGGCAGCAGCATGAGGAAGCGGTATATAGGGGCCTATGGCAGATTAGGGGCCTGGCAGCAGCTATGGGAGGCCCATAATCTGCCAGCACCCTATGTTAAAAAATTCTACACACCAGCAGTGTGTGAGGAGACCTGAAAGTGGCACATGGCAGAGTGTGGCGATGGAGACAGCAGCAATGGGAGGCCGTACAGGGACCCATGAGAGACTCTGGACCTGGCAGCAGCATGAGGAAGCGGTATATAGGGGCCTATGGCAGATTAGGGGCCTGGCAGCAGCTATGGGAGGCCCATAATCTGCCAGCACCCTATGTCAAAAAATTCTACACACCAGCAGTGTGTGAGGAGACCTGAAAGTGGCACATGGCAGAGTGTGGCGATGGAGACAGCAGCAATGGGAGGTCTCCCATTGTCCCAACATGGCCCAAATAGTCCCAACATGGGCCCCCTGGCCACGCTTGACTTTCTGGCCACATAGTCGACATACGGCTACGTTTACTTCCTCGGGCGGCTTGACGAAAAATTGCCACACCGCCGAGTAGGAAACTTTGCCCCCGATACTCCTCACTGGCTGACTGCTGCTTCCTCCGTGCACACCGGCACCACTACTGGCCGTGGTGGTAGGCTGCAGTGGAGCTGGTGCTCTACTCCGTGGCCGTTTGGCTCCACTGACACTGCTGCGACCCTGCTGCTGTCTCCTGGGCAACCCACCGACTGTTTTGCTCGCTGCCAAGCTGCCACCCTCTTCTCCTGATGATGCGGAAGAAATTGCCTGATGACGACGAGGCTGCCAAGTGCGATCAACCTCCTCATCATCAAGTAGGGTCTCCGCCTCACTACTAGCCCCCTCGGCTGCGTCTGGGTCAGGAGACAGACCTGTCTCTAGACCGGCTACCGAGCCACTCTCCTCGCCACTACTTCTTCGCCTGGCTGCTGAAAAGGCGGATGTCTCCCCCCGTTCCTGACCGCCCTCTGTTAGCTCTTCCTCACTGTACAGTGGGGCTGAGCCCACAGCATGCGATACTTCGCTTGGTGAGGGAACACCAAAGGACAGGGGCAGGTAGAGGACACGTGATTTCAGTGGGCTTGGTCCCGGGCCATGCCAACTAACGGTTGTGTCTGACGTACCCACCGACCGTTGGCTGTAGGTGTCAGAGGTGACCTGGGAAGAGGAAGACGACCGAGCCAACCAATCGACGACGGCAGGGTTGTCGGTGGAGACACGACCGCTGGATGACACCGGGAGCACTGGCCTCTGGCTGCGAATAGTGCTGCCTCGACCCCTTCCTCTGCTGCCACGTCTGCTCGCTCCTAAAACATTGCCTCCTCTGCCACTCCTCTGCATGTTGTCTGACATACTCTTTAATTAAACGATTATGTGTCCCTGAGTAACAATTCTGTGTCCCTGAGTAACAATTCTGTGTCTGTGCGAGTAACAATTCTGTGGCCCTAAGTAACAGTTCTGTGGCCCTCAGTAACAATTCTGTGTCCCTGATTAACGTTTCTGTGGTCCCAAGTAACAGTTCTGTGGCCCTCAGTAACAATTCTGTGTCTGTGCGAGTAACAATTCTGTGTCTGTGCGAGAAACAATTCTGTGGCCCTAAGTAAAGTTTCTGTGGCCCTAAGTAACAATTCTCTGGCACTCAGTAACAATTCTGTCTGTCCCTGAGTAACAATTCTCTGGCACTCAGTAACAATTCTGTCTGTCCCTGAGTAAAAATTCTGTGGCCCTAAGTAAAGTTTCTGGGGCCCTGAGTAACAATTATCTGGCACTCCGTAACAATTCTGTCTGTCCCTGAGTAACAATTCTCTGGCACTCAGTAACAATTCTGTCTGTCCCTGAGTAAAAATTCTCTGGCCCTAAGTAAAGTTTCTGTGGCCCTGAGTAACAATTCTCTGGCACTCCGTAACAATTCTGTCTGTCCCTGAGTAACAATTCTCTGGCACTCAGTAACAATTCTGTCTGTCCCTGAGTAAAAATTCTGTGGCCCTAATTAAAGTTTCTGTGGCCCTAAGTAACAATTCTCTGGCACTCCGTAACAATTCTGTCTGTCCCTGAGTAACAATTCTCTGGCACTCAGTAACAATTCTGTCTGTCCCTGAGTAAAAATTCTGTGGCCCTAAGTAAAGTTTCTGTGGCCCTGAGTAACAATTCTCTGGCACTCCGTAACAATTCTGTCTGTCCCTGAGTAACAATTCTCTGGCACTCCGTAACAATTCTGTCTGTCCCTGAGTAAAAATTCTGTGGCCCTAATTAAAGTTTCTGTGGCCCTAAGTAACAATTCTCTGGCACTCAGTAACAATTCTGTCTGTCCCTGAGTAACAATTCTCTGGCACTCGGTAACAATTCTGTCTGTCCCTGAGTAACAATTCTCTGGCACTCAGTAACAATTCTGTCTGTCCCTGAGTAAAAATTCTGTGGCCCTAATTAAAGTTTCTGTGGCCCTAAGTAACAATTCTCTGGCACTCAGTAACAATTCTGTCTGTCCCTGAGTAACAATTCTCTGGCACTCCGTAACAATTCTGTCTGTCCCTGAGTAACAATTCTCTGGCACTCAGTAACAATTCTGTCTGTCCCTGAGTAAAAATTCTGTGGCCCTAATTCAAGTTTCTGTGGCCCTAAGTAACAATTCTCTGGCACTCAGTAACAATTCTGTCTGTCCCTGAGTAACAATTCTCTGGCACTCAGTAACAATTCTGTCTGTCCCTGAGTAAAAATTCTGTGGCCCTAAGTAAAGTTTCTGGGGCCCTGAGTAACAATTATCTGGCACTCAGTAACAATTCTGTCTGTCCCTGAGTAACAATTCTCTGGCACTCAGTAACAATTCTGTCTGTCCCTGAGTAACAATTCTCTGGCACTCAGTAACAATTCTGTCTGTCCCTGAGTAAAAATTCTGTGGCCCTAAGTAAAGTTTCTGGGGCCCTGAGTAACAATTCTCTGGCACTCCGTAACAATTCTGTCTGTCCCTGAGTAACAATTCTCTGGCACTCAGTAACAATTCTGTCTGTCCCTGAGTAAAAATTCTCTGGCCCTAAGTAAAGTTTCTGTGGCCCTGAGTAACAATTCTCTGGCACTCCGTAACAATTCTGTCTGTCCCTGAGTAACAATTCTCTGGCACTCAGTAACAATTCTGTCTGTCCCTGAGTAAAAATTCTGTGGCCCTAATTAAAGTTTCTGTGGCCCTAAGTAACAATTCTCTGGCACTCAGTAACAATTCTGTCTGTCCCTGAGTAACAATTCTCTGGCACTCGGTAACAATTCTGTCTGTCCCTGAGTAACAATTCTCTGGCACTCAGTAACAATTCTGTCTGTCCCTGAGTAAAAATTCTGTGGCCCTAATTAAAGTTTCTGTGGCCCTAAGTAACAATTCTCTGGCACTCAGTAACAATTCTGTCTGTCCCTGAGTAACAATTCTCTGGCACTCAGTAACAATTCTGTCTGTCCCTGAGTAACAATTCTCTGGCACTCAGTAACAATTCTGTCTGTCCCTGAGTAAAAATTCTGTGGCCCTAAGTAAAGTTTCTGGGGCCCTGAGTAACAATTATCTGGCACTCCGTAACAATTCTGTCTGTCCCTGAGTAACAATTCTCTGGCACTCAGTAACAATTCTGTCTGTCCCTGAGTAAAAATTCTCTGGCCCTAAGTAAAGTTTCTGTGGCCCTGAGTAACAATTCTCTGGCACTCCGTAACAATTCTGTCTGTCCCTGAGTAACAATTCTCTGGCACTCAGTAACAATTCTGTCTGTCCCTGAGTAAAAATTCTGTGGCCCTAATTAAAGTTTCTGTGGCCCTAAGTAACAATTCTCTGGCACTCAGTAACAATTCTGTCTGTCCCTGAGTAACAATTCTCTGGCACTCGGTAACAATTCTGTCTGTCCCTGAGTAACAATTCTCTGGCACTCAGTAACAATTCTGTCTGTCCCTGAGTAAAAATTCTGTGGCCCTAATTAAAGTTTCTGTGGCCCTAAGTAACAATTCTCTGGCACTCAGTAACAATTCTGTCTGTCCCTGAGTAACAATTCTCTGGCACTCCGTAACAATTCTGTCTGTCCCTGAGTAACAATTCTCTGGCACTCAGTAACAATTCTGTCTGTCCCTGAGTAAAAATTCTGTGGCCCTAAGTAAAGTTTCTGTGGCCCTGAGTAACAATTCTCTGGCACTCCGTAACAATTCTGTCTGTCCCTGAGTATCAATTCTCTGGCACTCCGTAACAATTCTGTCTGTCCCTGAGTAAAAATTCTGTGGCCCTAATTAAAGTTTCTGTGGCCCTAAGTAACAATTCTCTGGCACTCAGTAACAATTCTGTCTGTCCCTGAGTAACAATTCTCTGGCACTCGGTAACAATTCTGTCTGTCCCTGAGTAACAATTCTCTGGCACTCAGTAACAATTCTGTCTGTCCCTGAGTAAAAATTCTGTGGGCCTAATTAAAGTTTCTGTGGCCCTAAGTAACAATTCTCTGGCACTCAGTAACAATTCTCTCTGTCCCTGAGTAACAATTCTCTGGCACTCAGTAACAATTCTGTCTGTCCCTGAGTAAAAATTCTGTGGCCCTAATGAAAGTTTCTGTGGCCCTAAGTAACAATTCTCTGGCACTCAGTAACAATTCTGTCTGTCCCTGAGTAACAATTCTCTGGCACTCGGTAACAATTCTGTCTGTCCCTGAGTAACAATTCTCTGGCACTCAGTAACAATTCTGTCTGTCCCTGAGTAAAAATTCTGTGGCCCTAATTAAAGTTTCTGTGGCCTTAAGTAACAATTCTCTGGCACTCATTAACAATTCTGTCTGTCCCTGAGTAACAATTCTCTGGAACTCAGTAACAATTCTGTCTGTCCCTGAGTAACAATTCTCTGGCACTCAGTAACAATTCTGTCTGTCCCTGAGTAAAAATTCTGTGGCCCTAATTAAAGTTTCTGTGGCCCTAAGTAACAATTCTCTGGCACTCAGTAACAATTCTGTCTGTCCCTGAGTAACAATTCTCTGGCACTCCGTAACAATTCTGTCTGTCCCTGAGTAACAATTCTCTGGCACTCCGTAACAATTCTGTCTGTCCCTGAGTATGAATTCTGTGGCCCTAACTAGCGTTTCTTTGTCCCTAAGTAACAGTTCTGTGGCCCTCAGTAACAGTTCTGTGTCTGTGCGAGTAACAATTCTGTGTCTGTGCGAGTAACAATTCTGTGGCCCTAAGTAACAGTTCTGTGGCCTTCAGTAACAATTCTGTGTCTGTGCGAGTAACAATTCTGTGTCTGTGCGAGTAACAATTCTGTGGCCCTAAGTAAAGTTTCTGTGGCCCTAAGTAACAATTCTCTGGCACTCAGTAACAATTCTGTCTATCCCTGAGTAACAATTCTCTGGCACTCAGTAACAATTCTGTCTGTCCCTGAGTAAAAATTCTGTGGCACTAAGTAAAGTTTCTGTGGCCCTGAGTAACAATTCTCTGGCACTCAGTAACAATTCTGTCTGTCCCTGAGTAACAATTCTCTGGCACTCAGTAACAATTCTGTCTGTCCCTGAGTAACAATTCTGTGGCCCTAATAACGTTTCTGTGGCCCTAAGTAACAATTCTCTGGCACTGAGTAACAATTCTGTCTGTCCCTGATTATGAATTCTGTGGCCCTAACTAGCGTTTCTTTGTCCCTAAATAACGATTCTGTGGCCCTCATTAACAAGTCTGTGTCCCTGAGTAATGGTTCTCTGTCCCTAAGTAACTTTTCTCTGTCCCCAATTATCGTTTCTGTGGCCCTAACTCTGTCCCTGTCCCTAGTACAGAGCGGTCTGCCTCTGTTCAATAACTGCAGGCAAATGAAGAATTCCAAAATGGCCGCTATTTATAGCTCGACCATTACACAGTGCTGGCTGGCTGGCTGCTGATAGGCTGATGCGATCACATGTAGTTGAGGCATGCATTATGGGTCAGCGCGCCTTGTCTGCGCGCCTTCCCAGACATCCCCGCTCCGTCGCCGCACATGTCAGCCGCCATTTTCTGAAAAATTTCGATTCGCGCGTCCGAATTAGGCTATTTTTCGGATTCGGCACGAATCGAAATTTTTCAGATATTCGACTCGAATTCCACTTCGGATACTTCGATTCGCTCATCTCTAATTCTCAGTATAATCACCAAATGGCATCAAAGATCTGAACTTTTGGTAAAATTGTATGCAATAACTCTACTCGATGCATTTCATCATAACAGACGTTTTTTGGGGCTTCCAGGTATATTCACTTTTTTTAATCCATTTGCAACATCATATTGTTTAGTTGGCATTAGATGTTTTGTGCACATATGCATTAGCGCAACACTTATTTTTGGGCAAAAAAAATTGCTGTATCTATTTTAAAAGTTCTTAGCTAGAGTCCTGCTTTAAATTGTCCATTAAACACAGCCCTTTCCCTAGACTGACAATGTTGCCATCTAAAGGTGTCTCCATTGCGCCCCCATCAAGAATGGAGACACCCTTAGAGAAGAAGTACATTACTGGCTAGATCACAATGTGAAAATAAACAAAAAAAGGAGAGCTAATGCAGCCACCACATTTATGGACTGGTATGCTGCAATATCATACATTTTTGTTCTTAGGTTTAATACAACTTTACTTGGCTGAACTTTAGAAAGTTATGAAATGATTTAAAAGAAACGGTAGATATGAGATGGCTTAACTTTGTAAAAAGAGTAAAAAACACTATTTCGGGCAAAACTATTGTTTGTTTAAAGGGCACTAACCCAATGGTATTGCAATAGAAAAGCAGGCAGAACAGGAAAACTTGTATATTGCTCTTTGCCTTAGGGAAGCTCATAATAATATTAACTGAACATGATGGTGAATTATTAACAGCTATAGAAAAATGAAATTATCTTATGGGGAACAGTAGAATTCCTTCATAATTAGAACATATAAGTTACATTAAAAGGTTTTTATTTCTTATTTGCACAGTATTTCTTGGTCCAAGAACATATGTCTAAATCTTTATGTTCCTTTCGCTCGTTCAGTCACATGTATATCAAGCATTTTTGTATGTGAGCTTTAAGAATCATTTATAAATAACCCAACCCGCTATGTTTCTAATATTAAAATTTTTCCTAGTGACATACCCTCTCTATACTGTGAGTTTGGAAGTGCCTGCAAATACCCAGCCTTCCCAAGCTTGTGATGAAAATAGTCTTGCAAATCCATGTCATAAAAATACTTTTATGGTACAGAAATATTTCACATTTCTGTATAAGGATTAAGATATAAATACGGGAAGTTCAAAGTGGCATTTATTTTAGTAGTTCCTATAATTAACTGCAGTGCAAGTTAAACTCTAAACTTCACAACTGTACACTTCCTAAGGCAATGCATCTTATAGCATTAGGATCCTTCCAAAATGTGTGCATTCAATGTTTTTTTTAACCCTTTAGTAAAATTTGAGTTAAAGTATACTTTTAAGCTTAGGTTAAAGTATGTTTAAACCCAGTCACTAAATTTTTATGCAAGTTTTAACATGTCGATGTAATTTCAAAAGCCATGTTAGATATTTTGAAAGCATCAGCTTTTATTACAATCCCAAAATTTTGGGTTGTCCCGAGAAAAGTAATAGAGAGGAAATCTTCCAATGGGGACAGTGGTATTACTAGGGTTGGTGTCACCTGGTGCCGTAAAACATGGTGTCACCCCCAATAATTTTATAATTACCCTTTTATAATTGCCCCACAACACCCCCCATTATAATTACCTCAAACATTCTACTTTATTGCATATAATCTCTGTGCAATACCCCCAATTGTAATTACCCTGCAATATCTCCTCCCTCATTATAAATACCCTGGACCCCCTCTCCAATTATAACCACCCCACATTACATCTAATTACTTCACTCCCCACACGCACACTTCATAGTTCTAATTACCCCACAATCCCCTCCCATTATAATTACATAGCCCCCATCAGAAATCCCCCATTACACTACAATAATTACCCCATGGTACTTCCCCCTGCCCCCGTCACATTAAAATGACCCTTTACAAACTGCCACATTGGTTAAATTATTAGAACAGTCCATTTCTGTTCTGCTGCAGGAGGCACCATAAACAGAAAAAGATTATAGTCATGAACAAGTCTTCTTTTCTTCTCTAAGTGAGGACTGGCACTGTCAAATGGAGGAAAGCAGTGCGTTGAGCACAGTGGGAGAGGGTGGTTCAGTGCCCCAGAGGAAGCCACACTCAAGCAGTGGACAATTAATTTGTGCATACCTACTATTTATCTGAAGGCTGATGCTCTAACTGTTAAAGACACGTGGATCTGTTGTACCTGCTGGCAAACTGAGCTGCAGCTAGGCAGTTTTCACACAACCGTATGTAAGGATGGGTTCTTCAATTCTTAAAGGGTTAGTTCATCTTTTCAGAAAAAATGCAACCATGAACTAACAAACTACACCCACTTAACCCCCCCCCCCGCCCTTCAGTGGTCATTCTGCTTAATTCTCTTTTTTCCCTATGGATGCTGGGGCAGATGAAAGCAGTTCTGATTGGACAGTGCAGTCATGTGCCTGAGCTGACATGTCAGCACCACTCTGTTCCTTCCTGGCATCCCTAGGGAAGGAATAGGAAAAACAGCAAGCGTTTAAAACCCCAGAACCTCTGACCCGGGTTGTGTGGATGGTGAAACAGTATCACCCACAGAAGTGGCCACGTATGGGGGGTATTTTAGGAAGCAGCAGGCTATTAGTCCACCTTTTCATTTTTTTCTGAAAAGGCAAACTTACACTTTAAAGAAAAGAGTTTTCTGAGCCTTGTGTCTTCACATTTATGATTGTTGTTGCTGCTAATTGTCCTTCCACTGGTTACTTTCTAACAAACCATACCTAGGGTCAGTAATATTTTTGGAATGCTGCTTCTGTCTACGAATAAGCAAAGCTAACTATAAAAGGAAAAAAATTTAATTTGACAGCTAAAAACACACTGCCAAAGTGCACTGTAACTGGGGCTATGCCTGAAATTGTTCTGGTGTTGTAGCACCATGCACATCTATAAGGCAAGCTCCAGAATTGAAATTTGAAGGATTTTTTTATGTTGCTTTAAAGCTGTATGGGAGAACCCTTCTCACATTGTATTGTTTTTCTTTTTCATTGGCAAAGGTCTCCCAGAACAGTGTTCAACTACTCATTATATTTTTTTTGCCCCCAAGGGGCCACAACTGTTTAGAAAATTTTTCCTCTCATTGGCTTTAATGCTACTTGCCTCAAAATTCACCTTATGCTAAATGTTTGATCAACTTGTCAATCCAAGGGCAAGTAGAATTTTGTCTGATTCAGATATATTGAAATAGTAATGCAGAGGTTCTGGAGGTGTTGAGGACTTGGTAAGCGGTCAAAGTGCCTATACATTTTAAACTGCTATAAAACATGTAATTCCTATATTTGGACAAACAAGGACAAATAAGGATTATTTTTCAAGCAAATCTGGATACATTTTTTCCAAATTTTAGGTCAGGTATTTTGGAGGACAAATTTTCCAGTGCAAACATTTTTTCCAATGAGAACAAATCTTCAGATATGACTTTCTATGAGGGCATTTCCTCTCACTGTGGAAAGATATCGTCTTACTTCCCGTTGACTGTGCAGGACAGGAAGTGAAGGAAAATCACAATTGGACACAGCAAAAACAAACCTGACATGGGTGTTAATTGTTTCCTATTCTCTTTAAAGGGTGCAGTCTGCTTTTGCACAGTTGTATTTAGTAGTAGCTCTTTAACATTTTTCACATACCCAAATAATATAATACTATGAAATAATACACTGTTCAAAAAAAATTAAAGGAACACTTTGAAAACACATCAGATCTCAATGGGAAAAAATATCATACTGGATATCTATACTGATATGGACTGGGTAACGTGTTAGGAACGTAAGGATGCCCCATTGTTTGATGGAAATAAAAATTATCAACCTACAGAGGACTGAATTCAAAGACACCCCAAAAACCAAAGTGAAAAATTATGCAGCAGGCTAGTCCATTTTTCTGAAATGTCATTGCAGCAACTCAAAATGGTACTAAGTAGTTTGTATGGCCCCCACATGCTTGTATGCATGGCTGACAATGTTGGGGCATTCTCTTAATGAGACAACGAATGGTGTCCTGGGGTATTTCCTCCCAGACCTGGACCAGGGCATCACTGAGCTCCTGGACAGTCTGAGGTGCAACCTGGCAGTGTTGAATGGACCGAAACATGATATTCCAGAGGTGTTCTATTGGATTTAGGTCAGGCGAGTGGGGGGGGGGGCATGCAATGGTATCAATTCCTTCATTCTTCAGGAACTGCCTGCATACTCTCACCACATGAGACCGGGCATTGTCTTGCAGCAGGAGGAACCCAGGACCCACTGCACCAGCGTAGGGTCTGACAATGGGTCCAAGAATTTCATCCCAATACCTAATGGCAGTCAGGGTGCCATTGTCTAACTTCTAGAGGTCTGTGTGTTCCTCCATGGATATGCCTTCCTAAACCATCACTGACCCACCACCAAAATGGTTATGCTGAATGATGTTACAGGCAGCATAACCTTCTCCACGGCTTTTCCAGACCCTTTCATGTCTGTCACATGTGCTCAGGGTGAACCTGATCTCATCTGTGAAAAGCACAGGGCACCAGTGGCGGATCTGCCAGTTCTGGTGTTCAATGGAAAATGCCAGTCTAGCTCTATGGTGCTGGGCAGTGAGCACAGGGGCCACTTGAGGAAGTCAGGCCCTCAGGCCACCCTCATGAAGTCTGTTTCTGATTGTTTGGTCAGAGACATTCACACCAGTGGCCTGCTGGAGGTCATTTTGTAGGGCTCTGGCAGTGCTCAATCTATTCCTCTTTGCACAAAGCACAACAGAGCAGATACTGGTCCTACTGATAGGTTGAGGACCTTCTTTTGCCCTGTCCAGCTCTCCTAGAGTAACTACCTGTCTCCCAGAATCTCCTCCATGCTCTTGAGACTGTGCTGGGAGACACAGCAAACCTTCTGGCAATGACATGTATTGATGTGCCATCCTGGAGGAGTTGGACTGCCTGTGCAACCTCTGTAGGGTTCAGGTATTGCCTCATGCTACCATGACACTGATCCTAACCAAATGCAAAACTAGTGAAAAACAGTAAAAAAAGATGAGTAGGGAAAAAATTGTCAGTGGCCGCCATCTGTAAAACTAGTCCTGTTTTGGGGGTCGTCTCATTGTTGCCCACCTAGTGCACCTGTTGTTAATTTCATTAACACCAAAGTAGCTGAAACTGATTAACAACCCCCTCTGCTACTTAACTGACCAGATCAATATCCCAGGAGTTTAAATGACGTGATGCTATACTCTGATTAAAAAGTATTCCTTTACTTTTTTGAGCAGTGTATAAGTCTTTGATAATCCAATTTATCCAAGTACACGGCCTTTAAAGTAATTCGTATTGCTTCTGTCATTTTCCCTTGCTGTTTAATAAAGGTGTAATGTAAATGTTGGTTGTAAAAGCCCCATCACAAATGTAGTCAGGCCTGCCATCACAGGCCTAAACAAGCACAACCTTAGGACCATCTATCAGTTCAAATGTGCATATATAGTGTAGGTTTAGCATAAATGATAGTCCATGCATCAACTTGTGTTTAAAGAGCAATCTGAACATGGATCGCTCTTCAGAGAGCACCACACAAAGGAATTAGGACTTATGGTGACACTATGACTGGTGTGATTGTGATTAGGAACACTGTGACTGGTGTGGAGGTGATTGGGGACACTGTGACTGACTGTACTGGTCTGGTGATCGCTACACAGCAGAGAAATACAATGATACCACAGTAATACTGTACTGCTTGACCTGTGGGTTTTTTTCACTCTGATTGCATACTGCAGCCTTATGGTTGTCATAAACAATCAGTTTTCTCTGACAGGAATCCATTTAAAAACTACAGGCATGTAGCCTTTTTTTTACAACTGTGATTGGTGTAATTGGTCACAGTGATCACATGGTACAGGACCAATTGTCCCTGCTCTGCGATCTGTTGTGTCCAATGGAAAAAATAATCACAGGGCGTGTACAAGAAGTGCAATCAAGAGGATCTTTTAATATGCCCTCCTGAATCTAGGAAGCCAACCCCCCCCCATCCATTTTAATGCTCTGGCCATGGAAAAAACAGTTAAAGAACCTGCTGCAACCAGTTGTTACATATACACGTTAGTTCATGGAATCACATGTGTATTCCAGGGCAGACCATGGTACAAAGCATGATATACATTGACATTATTATATAAAACCAGGCCTGATTTTTATTTTAATGCTATTTATAGTTCCTATCAAGGAGACAAAGAGTAAAGAGATAAAGAATATGACATTCTATAATCTCGCCCATCCAATAAAATACCTGAAAGTACCAGGTTTGATATTTGTTGATTTCAGACTCATTCATTTTTGATTGTTACACTTTGAATTGAATGGGGAAGGATTAGAACTCCTGTCTGGTCTTTACTTCTATGTGGGTCTCCATTCCTACAGTAACAACTGTTTAAACAGACAGGAAGTGAAGGCAATTTTACAATAGGGGATCCAGAATAAAATAAAACTTTGACAGGGGTTCTACTCTTTTACTCAATCAAAAAAAGTGTTTTAATGCTGTGTGCTGCTTTTCTTATTATTATTATTATACAGGATTTATATAGCGCCAACAGTTTGCTCAGCGCTTTACAATATAACGGGAAACAATACAGTTCAATACAAGAGGGTTAGGAGCAGGGGCGGACTGACAGCTGATGGGGCCCCCGGGCAATAGGGGATCATGGGGCCCCTGCGTCCTTCCCAAATTTAAAAAAGCCTATGAAAAAGGTACCGGGGGCATCTCATGGGGCCCTCTACTGACCCCGAGCCCTCGGGCAGTGCCCGAGTTTCCAACTGGTCAGTCCTCCCCTGGTTAGGAGGGCCCTGCTCCTTCGAACTTACATTTTGGAGTGGTTCTTTCAATTCCTGTCTGGCAAACACTTTCGGCAGGACAGGAATGAAGGTCAACCTCTCTATGAAGCTCTGGACAGAATAAAAAGCATGGCCGGGATTCTAATCTTACTCCACTCTATCAAAAACTAACATAAAACGTTTTTGGCTGGGCAGATAACCTATTGCATCAAGTTTTAACTAATGTGTTACATTGCGTACAAAAATGGCATAACCATTTTTTTTTCACAGAAAAGCGGTTCATATAATGTTATGCAGAACATTGTAAGCTAACTCTATGGCAAGTATAATGACAACTGAATAGACGTTATTCCACAAGCATATATGTATGGTCGAAATTAGAAGCTTTGTTGCAATTTATTCAAAGCTGCTAATGACAACGTAAGACTAACGTAAGACAGAACAATATATAAATAACAGATAATTATGTTGAAAAAAAAAAAAAAGACAGCAATAAAGGTTATTTACTGTGATGCTTACAACCAAGGCATACTAATTGTATTATTTCACCACTTTGCCTTAAAATTGTGGCATTTCTCACTGATGCGTCAAACTGGAGGGATCACCTTTTGTATACAGTGTTATCAAAACAAGCCATACTTATTAGCATAAAAAGATGATGTTCTGTTCTTGCCTAGCCTAGATACATAACATTTTAAAACAGTCTCTAATGATGAGGAAAATTAAACAGGGACCATGAGCCAAGGCTAACCAAGGGCTTCACTTCCAACAATTATAATTATTTCCTTTTAATCACTTTATCAGATTCTGCCACTATTAGAGCAATGAAGAATGCAGGCAAAATATGAATAGCTCAGAGGGCTGTTATTTCAGAGAACAAGGCAGCTATTTATAAGTTCCTTTTTGCTAGCTACAGATGAATTGTGTGTATTAAAGACAAAAATTCTACAGTACCCTAACATATCTTACTTTTTTTCAAAAAGGTGATTATGTGTGCACTTTTTTTTCAGACACTCATTTTCTCGTTTATTTGTTCATGCCTTGAGGACTTGGTTTGATTTACTAAAGGCAAATATCCTGTTCACTTTGCAAGGGAAGTTGCACTTTGTAAGGGAAATTACCAAAAAGTAGAGTGGATGAGGGGAAGCTCTGCTGACTTCCTTCATCCAATCATATACATGCAAAATATCATGTTCTTAATTTTCCTTGCACTGATTGGGTATGCTTTGAAGAGTGAAAATTCACCTCATTCAGTAATCTCTGGGGATATTTCCTTTGCAAAGTGCAATTTCCCCAGCAAAGTATATAGCCTATGTTCCTTTAGTAAATAAACCCCAAAGTGTATGTTTAGCCAGATCAGCTTAGTGAATGAGGTGAAGCCCTGCTGACTTTCCTTATCCAATTATATGCAAGCAAAAATGCTGTGTTTTTTAATGTTCCCTGCATGTGATTGGGTATTCTTTGCAAATTGCTTTTCACCATATTTGCTATGATAAGGCAAAATTCCCCTACAAAATGAAAATCCCCTTGCAAACCAAAACAGCCTATTTTCCTTTGGTAAACCACCCCCACTGTGTTGTGTGCAGAGTTTGCATATCTGTTCCCATTTGCTGCATGCTTGCTCAGGGTTTAAAAGATTTGAAGGATAAACAGCCAGGCAATAAGAATTTCCAGAAAGAGGTCATCAGTGGCAGTCTACATCTTACTATTGTGTGATTTACTTGATGTTCTTTATTCTTCAGAATAACTTTGTGCCAAATAAATAAGTGAGCTATATAATTACTTTATGCAATTTCCACTCTCTCATATATATATTATGCACTTTCCGACGGGGCACTGTAGGTTTACTGCTACAGTGCGGGCCAGCAGTGCAAAATCACACACATACACATATATATATATATATATATATATATATATATATACGTGATTTCATTTTTCCAGGTAAGGGGAGCGCACGTGCCTGCCTACCCACTCTGTCATTGGCTCCTTGACGGTAAAACAGCACACAGTCAACACATTATATATAGTTATACACACAGTTACCCTTTGATTGCCCCAGATGTTAATCACTTCCCGTCCAGTGTCATTAGTACAGTGTCAGTGCATTTTATAAGCACTGATCAGTATTAGTGTTACTGGTCATGTCAGTGTCAGTTAGCCAGTGTCAGAATGCCCGCTGTACTATCACAGTCATGCTATAAGTCACTGATTGCTGCCATTACTAGTCTAGAAAAAAAAAAAACAGTATATACTATATGCTGTCATTTGTAGACACTATAATTTTGATGCAAACCAATTAATAGACACTTACTGGGACTTTTTTTTTACCAAAGAAATGTAGCAGAATACATTTTGGCCTAAATTTATGAAGAAATTTTACTTTTTACTTCTAATTTTTTTTGGTGGGATATGTTTTATAGCAAACAAACAAAAATATATTTTTTTCAAAATTCTTGGTCCTTTTTCCTTTATAGCATAATAGTGTAGTGTTGCATGCAATTGTCAGTTAAAGTATCACAGCGTCGTATAGCAAACAAAATGTCCTGCTCATGAAGGGGGGTAAATCTTCTGGAGGGCAAGTGGTTATGCAATATTTTAAATTCTATTACAGATTTAAAAAAAGATTAAAATCTTTCATAAAATATAAACTTTGGGATTAGAAGACCTTTAATTTCTCAGGCATGTAAGTTTGCACTTGTGGCTACTGAACATTTTAGTGATCTCTATGCAGAGAGTTCACAAAGGTGTAGAAGAGCCGTGACTCTCCTAGAGGACATCATGGGAGAATTATCTAAACATCATGGAGATGAGCTCAGCTACTCTTCATGTCTTAGGGGCTTATTATGTCTGCTCCAGAACTTCCACTGTATTGGCTGCAGGGAAAACATTTCCAGTGACAGTAATGTGGACTGTTGCCAAATACAAAAAGAAATGGCAGACAATGCAGTATATATAGAAAATGTAGCAAATTGAAAAATCTCCTTAGAGAGTGAATGTCTCACAAATGCATGGGAAACAAAGACAGATATTGTAGCTTAACGGTATAATACACACCTTTACTACTTTTAGCCTGTAGAGAGAGACACATATTTTCTGCATACTTTGTGAATTTTATATTTTGATAGATGGACAAGCAAAGCACTAGATAAATGTCAGATTTACAGTGAAGTGTGTTAGCATGGCCATACATGAGACATTCTCAGCTCAGTTCGAGAATCCCTTGTGATAATCTGGCTGGGATCAGTTTCTAGTTTCTATTTCTGTAGTCTGAAGCACTCATTATTGCACACAGGCTTTCCAGTTTCTGAAAATCTCCATGCCATGAGAGCTGATCATCCTCTTTTCACTGGGGAATAGGAAACAAAGTGTTAATGGTCAGTGTGTCTCATTTCATTTGGCTGAGGTACACAGAATTTCATAACATGTCTTGATGGGTTCAAGAACGGAAAATACTCTCACAACTGGACATTCTAAGAAAAAAACTTCAGTTTTATTAATTTTATACGAAAAATAGAGTAATAGTTCGACAATGACAACATTTCCCATATTTACATACAGCAAATGTGAAGTTAAGTTAGTGTGGACTGTAATCTAGATGTATAGTCTATTGGCCAGGCATCTAAAGCAAATCCCACTATCAATTTTTGGGATCACAAGAAAATAAAAATTGATATACACTATATTACTAAATGTATTGGGATGCCTGCCTTTACACACACATGAACTTTAATGACATCCCAGTCTTAGTCTGTAGGGTTCAATATTGAGTTGGTCCACCCTTTGCAGCTATAACAGCTTCAACTCTTCTGGGAAGGCTGTCCACAAGGTTTAGGAATGTGTCTATGGGAATGTTTGACGATTCTTCCAGAAGCGCATTTGTGAGGTTAAGCATTGATATCAGACGAGAAGGCCTGGCTCGCAGTCTTCACTCTAATTCATCCCAAAAGTGTTCTATTGGATTGAGTCAGGACTCTGTATGGGCCAGTCAAGTTCCTCTACCCCAAACTCACTCATCCATGTGTTTATGGACCTTGCTTTGCACACTGGTGCGCAGTCTTGTTGGAACAGGAAGGGGCCATTCCCAAATTGTTCCCACAAAATTGGGAGCATGAAATTTTCCAAAATGTTTTGGTATGCTGACACCTTAAGAGTTCCCTTCACTGGAACTAAGGGGCTAAGCCCAACCCCCCAAAAAACAACCCCACACCATATTCCCTCCTCCACCAACTGCTAAACCCAGACACATCCATCGGATTTCCAGACAGAGAAGCATGATTCATCACTCGAGAAAACATGTCTCCACTGCTCTAGAGTCCAGTGGCGGCGTGCTTTACACCACTGCATCCAACACTTTGCATTGCACTTGGTGATGTAAGGCTTGGATGCAGCTGTTCGGTCATTGAAACCCATTCCATGAAGCTCTCTACACATTGTTGTTGTGCTAATCTGAAGGCCACACAAAGTTTGGAGGTTTTAGCTATTGACTCTGCAGACAGTTAGCGACTTCTGCGCACTTTGTGCTTCAGCATGCGCTGACCCTGCTCTGTAATTTTACGTGGCCTACCACTTCGTGGCTGAGTCTGTTGTTCCCAGTTGCTTCCACTTTGGTATAATACCACTAACAGTTGACCGTGGAATACTTTGTAGCAAGGAAATTTCATGCATGGACTTATTGCACAGGTGACAATCTATCATGTTACCACGCTTGAATTCACTGAACTCCTGAGAGTGACCCATTCTTTCACAAATGTTTGTAGAAGCAGTCTGCATGCCTAGTTGCTTGATTTTATACACCTGTGGCCATGGAGGTGATTGGAGCACCTGCATCGAATGATTTAGAGGGGTATCACAATACTTTTGGCAATATATTAGTATATTTGAATGGGTTCCATTATTGCTGATGTATTTTGAAGTTCCAGAAAAAAAGAATAGTGGAATTTAGTACAATACATTTAGCCTAA
The DNA here is from genome assembly GCF_062004578.1 of Staurois parvus. Lineage (NCBI taxonomy): Eukaryota > Metazoa > Chordata > Amphibia > Anura > Ranidae > Staurois > Staurois parvus. The sequence goes on along the minus strand of NW_028318385.1, from coordinate 3,185,736 downwards.
TAAGGCAGGTCTGGGAGTTCAGGAGTTAAGGCTAGGTTAGCAAGTGGAGGCGAAATCAAATGTTATTTGACTATTTTTTTCCAGGTTGAATGTGTGAATAAAACAAACACCCCATTATGGCCGCTAGATGAACGTGATGATCATAGGAAACACAGGGGTTAGACAGGTGTAAAAAATGAAAACACTATATGATTTGCAGGTGTGAAAGTGACAGCATGTTTCCTGTTGACAGCAGAAGTGATGTAACATTCTTTTGCTTCCATTGCCTAATGAGACACCTAGCTAACAGGTGGAAAGCCTCACTTTCATCATTTACTGTGTGTGCTGCTAGTAATACAGAATCATCTAAGAGCTTACTGAGCTTCAAAGAAGGCAAATTGTTGGTGCCCGTTTAGCTGGTGCCTCTCTGACTGAAGTTGCCAAATGATTTGTCGCGAGGTACAGTATCAAAGGTTATATACAGGCATATACAGTTTTCAGGAAAATGTCATCTGACATGGTCAACTGACCAAAAGAGACAAAAGGACATTCACAGGGTTGTGATTCGGAATAAGAAAACAACTGCTGCAAAAGTTACTGCAGAGCTCAATCTCAGTCTTTACGGGGACTGCCCTCTTTAAAGACCAGTAAGCTCTGACACATGTTACAGCACTTCTGCTTTCAACATGAAAGATGTCGTCACTTTCACACCTGAAAATCATATGGCATTTCAATATTTTTGTCTGACCCCTGTAAGCACCTATTTGCTGTTATCCTCAGTTCCATCTCGGGGCCATAAGGTGGTATTTTCCTGCCTCAAACATTTGTTTTTACTCATAAATCAGGAGAGCAGGCTAAGATGACATTGGTACTCCTTCATAGATACAGAACAGTGAGATAATGTCCAGGTGAAAATAAAAGTGAGAAGGCCTGAAAAAAGAAAGTTATTGAAGCCAACACATCTAAGGACTTGTAAGCTGCAATATGATTTTTGTTTTTGGGTTTAGCTATGCTTTAAATGTTAAATTTGGTGTTAAGGCTACAGCAATGATAAGGCTTAATTGTTAAGGTTAGTTTGAGGGTTGAGGGCATTTAGATATTAAGTCATTTTTTTGGTGGATAGGTTCAGTTTTAGAGCTAAGATGAGGAAACTTTTCAGTGCCGTGGTCAAGTTACCAGTAGGTGTGGGTTGTACTTTCTCTGCTCATACAGGGATCCAGAGGGAGCACTTGCTGAGGCTGCCATTAAATGCAAGGCTGACCTTACTTCAACTTACAAGTGACTCTTCTCCATAAAGGCATGATTAACTTCTTGTAATCCCTGGCAAAGTCCTTCAACTATTATACTCATTACACCAGCATTTCTCAACCTTTTTTCAGTCAAGGCTTAAAAATGATGGACAGTCTTGAGGCACCCCTTCTAAAAATGGGGTGTCTCAAGACTATCAAAAATTTTAAAAGAGCAAACCATTTTAAATGTGAAAAGTTTTATATAATGCAGCAACATCCACACATGTAGGACACCCAACATTAGAGATGATTTATTCTTCCAAAGCAAATAAACTTTTGCACACGGGTGCTGACTTGTATTCCAATGTTTCTCCTCTCCATCAGTTTTTCTCCAGCACTGAGCTAATGTGACCTCAGCACCGATGGAGAGGGGCAGGGGAGGGTCAAACTAGGATGCTGTGCAGGCAGTTGACATCCTCCTTATCAACTGATGATGTCATTGGTTGTCAGGAAGCCGGCAGCTAGATGGTGCACAATCAAAACCCATGGCTTTGAGTAACTAAAAGGCTGGCTTGTATACACGTTTTGAGCAATTTTTTTACATTTTGCCAAGGCACCCCTGAAGAAACCTCAAGGCACCCCAGGGTGTCTGGGCACCCTGGTTGAGAAAGGCTGCTTTACACTATGGATAACAGTTCCTCTTTACACCGGACTCCACCAGCTCAGTACCCCATCACCTCATCCCAGTAACATTCGTGTGTTACATTTGAATACTAGGAAGCTTGATTTGGTACATAACCCGTGCTTTATCTTTTCTGAGGTATCACCTCATCTTCCGTGAATTCCAAGATGGGTCCCTAGGATGTCAGTCCCATATTGCGGTACTGGTCGGTAGGGAAGGAGTCTAAGAACACAGGCTTCTTCACTACCAGGGCTCTACATCACATAAGCCAAGTCACCACCTTTTCCTGACCAGCTGGCTACTTATGCACTTGACACTAGTACTGTAGTCATTGGCAATTTATTCTCCTCCAAATACCTTTACTGCACATAAGTCATATGTACTGCATCTTCTCATCCTGTCCCTGATTTGAACTCTATATTATGATATGCTATGCATTCATGTACCCCTTTAAGGATGTCCTCAAGTAACTTCAGACCAGGCAAAGTTATGTAACCACAAAGTTCAAATATGACTTTCCAATTTCCAAACAAAAATCCTTTACAAGCCCTTCTAAGTGTCCCTTGGTGCCCCTTGAAGTAGTCATACTTTAATGGGTGTGAAAGTTCTTTTAGTTCATTAGTCCATAAATCACTAACACAAGTCCATACCCCTGGAACCCAGACTGGGCTCGCGCAAAGGGTTGGTTAAACAACAGTTTATAATTACATCTCCAAAGTCCTCCTTGTTCCTTAATTGGGGTAGCCTGGAACTGTACCTGGGACTGTCTTACTATTTGTGACATCCCCAAGATATGGTTTTCTCCTTTTTTATGTGTTTGCCATAGCAGAGTGTGGTACTTCCCCAATAGCCCAGAAAAACCTGGCTAACAGACTTAACCCTTACCCCCAGGGAGTACCACTTCATCAAGGCAACACAACTAAATAGTGCAAGACATTTACGTATACCACAATAAAGGAGTTTAACCACATACATAATCGTGGAAAATACAAAATTATTACAAAACATAAAAACATTTTACATCCACCTGCTTACATAGGGATCAGGATATATGTTTTCTTCCCACTACAGTGCCAAAAGTGAGCATTACCAGAGACAGGTTCTCAACATAATGTAACACACAAAAAATGGCAAACTAACAATCCTTAAAGTGTTACCAAAGTGTTACCAAACCCACAATAGTAAACTCAGTCTGTATATGTAGTTAAGCATGCTTGTTATTACTCACTGTGGAACCAAAGGGGTTAATCCTGCACATTGCATAAAAAGGCCGTTTGACCCTGTGTTCTCTGATCCTCCCCCTCTTTTACTGTCCTCAATTCATCTGCTGATAGTACAGAGCTATAGGAGGCACTCTGCACATGCTCAATTTAGTGTGTATGGTTAGAGAGGTTTTTTTTTTTGGATGGTGCATGTGATCAGTACAGGGCCAATCGGCAATGTCCAGACAGATGGTCAGGGGTTGTGCAGCCTCACAGGACAGTCAGAGGAGAATGAAAACTCTCCTACAGAATTAACCAGTGCTTGGCCTGGACACTGATAGAAGTCACTAGACTGCTATATACTGCTGGTGAGAAAAGATATTTAGCAGTTTATATTTACTAAAATAATTTAATTTCCATGTTCTGTGCACTATGGGAGACCAGACATAGTGAATGCAGGGTTCTGGGTTTGGAAACACTTTAAATAGGGATCAGGAAAAATAGTATTCTTTCTAAAAAAAAGAAAATGCCAAGTAGGGTTCAGAAATGTATCCATGAAATATCGTCCTAGCCATACAATACAATATCTAATACTATATACTTTATATTATAACAATATATATTAGGTGTACAAAGTGTGTGTGGGGGTGAAGCGTGAGGAGGGAGTGCATAAGTCCAAGCAAAGCCAAGCCTTTTGGGAAATATGCACTTGGGGGGAAAAAAGTTTTGGGCTCATGCAACCCTTCGTTGTTGGGTTGCAGTTAGTTATATATTTGGGGTTGATACAAATTGCTGGAAATCCTATCCAACAAACTAGAAATACGTTTTTATTGACTTGGCTGTTCTAATGTAATGACAGCTAAAAATCTAATTGATTGCTTGGGATTACGCCACATCATAAATATTACCCCTCCAAGGAGCAGGGCCCTCGAACCCCTCGTGTATTGCACTGTATTGTTACTGTACTGTCTCGTGTACTGTCTCCCATTGGCTCTATATAAATACTGTATAATAATAATAATTACAAGAGTATGACAAAACAGCAAGAAAAAAGAAGAGCAAGAGACAGAGAATGATAAACAAAAGAAAGAGAAAGTGTTAATGAAAATATTAATATCTACATTTTAGAGAGCTCAACACACACATCTAAAGTATTATCTCCATCAACACGCAACTATCATTAAGTGTGTTCTATGTATTACATTCTGCAATTTCTATTGCTATCTTGTTCAGAGCAGGTGCGCAAGGCCAGGCATGAGGCTGCTTGCATGGCTCTTATTTTTAACACCCTGCTCTCAGGCAGTGACAAGCCATCGCTAAGTGAGGTAATAGCCAATTGATTTTGTTCCGTTTTTTGCAGTAGGCAGTAATAAATCATGCTGCTTGTCAGAGGGGTGTTTTCATGTTTGCTGTAAGAGTGTGCCAACAATTATTCGACAGAAAGCTCTTGTGGCCCCCCTCTCGAGAACAGGACTGCTGCCTGAATTAGTATCTCCTTGACCAAAATGAAGCAGCTGTGGCACATGCTCTAACTTGATTCTTTTTGTGTGGGTGGGAGGACTCTGAATTGGAAAGACATGCGATTGATGGATTCACACACTAGGCCTCACAGTTTAACAAAGCCGCATAGACTAAAAGGAATGTCAAGAGAATAACATGTAGAACAAAGACGAGCCGAGGATGATATATACATTCCATCTAACCATGTACTACTTTGAAATTGGGGTTAAATGCGTGCGCTGTAAAATGTATGCCTGTGAAACATCTTGGCTTTCAAGCACTGGGTGTCTTAAACATCCATATTAATGTTCTCTCCTTCTTCAGTACAGCTCAAAGTTCAATAAACAGCTCAATGCTTATTTTCATTTTATTTAAATATACACTTTTGTTTTTATCCCAATTAAATTTTTTTTTGCAAACAAAATAAATAGATGTTTCATTAAAATTGTTTAGATGTAATTCTTTTTATTTAAATCAATCAGAATTACTTTAGTCAGTTTGTATTTATTATACCACTTATCATAGTTGGCAATAGGGACGAGGTTCAGGTTTGTACTGCAGTGTTTGCCTGCCAAGCAGAACCTCTGGTTGCATCAGAAAGTCATACATAGTGATGGGCCAAACACCCCCCTGTTCAGTTCATGGTCGAACATTCGTTTGATCTCGAACTTCGAACAGGGACAATTCACTAAGTGGTATCTTACTACATCTGAGTATGCGGTAAGATGCCGCACCGCTACCAAAATACTACATGAGTTATATTATTAAGTCATGCTGTATTTTAGTAGTGAAGACATTCTTTAAAGTTTCATTTGTCAGTGGTGTTCCCCGCTGACAGGTGAATGTAAAAAGAATTGCCGGCATTGCCCGGTATTTCTTTTTTTTTAAATGGCGTGCGGTCCCCCCATTCATACCAAGCCCTTTGTGTGTGGTATGGATTTTGAGGGGAACCCCCTATGCCAAAATTAAACAAAAATGGCGTGGGGGTCCCCCAAAATCCATATCAGGCCCTTATCCGAGCATGCAGCCTGGAAGGTCAGGAAAGAGGGGGGACAAGCAACAGCATGCTCAACATTGGGGGGTGCTTTTGGGCGGGGGGACTCCCCCCAAGGCACCTTGTCCCCATGTTGATGGGGACAAGGGCCTCTTCCCCACAACAGTGGCTGGTGGTTGTGGTGGTCTACAGTCGGGAGACTTATCAAAATCTGGAAGCCTGCTTTAACAAGGGGGCCCCCGAGATCCCAGCCCCCCAATGTGAATGAGTATGAGGTAGATGGTACTACTGCCCATTCACAAAAAAAGTAGAGTAAAAATGACAGAAGACATAAATAAAAAATGTCCCCTGAAGTTGATCCAACATCAGCCACTATGACCACCGACCCGAAAAGAAAAAAAAAATGCTCCGCTCCCGACGCTGGCTCCCGCCATCTGACAGCTACACCAGGATAACAGTTCTTAACCACATCCCACACTACACACTACAGCATATGTAAGTGATTTTGCATTTTCAGGTAGGTCATTTGCATTGCCAGGTAGGCCATTCGTGGCCGCTGCTGTCAATCACCGGGTCCAGTGATTACCCGCAGGCGCCGGGTGATTACCGAGGATCTCCGACGGGGAGGAGGGCTGCTTTGTTTACTAACAGTTTTCCTCACTGTCGGCTCGAGCACACTGCTCTGGATGGCTGTACGCAGCACAGCCATCCAGAGCAGTGTCCTTACAGTGAAGCACCAACACACTGCCCCCCATTAAAACACTCCCAGCACACAGTTAACCCTTTGATTGCCCCTCATGTTAACCCCTCCTGCCCAGTGCCATTAGTACAGTGCCAGTGCTTTTTTTTAACACTGATCACTGTATTGGTGTCACTAGGGATGTCAGTGACACCAAGTCAGTTCTCCCCAGTGTCAGAATGCCCCCCCACAGTCCCGCTATGAGTCGCTGATCACCGCCATTTTTAGTAAAAAAAAAAAAATCCATTATCTATACCACCATTTGTAAACGCTATAACGTTCATGTAAACCAATTAATTTACACATATTGGGATTTTATTTTAGCAAAGACATGTAGCAGAATACATTTTGGCCAATGTGGTCAGGTGCATTGCTTTGGCCAATCGCAATGCACTTTTATGGCGCAGTGCATTGTGGAGCACGGCGGGCAAACAGCCCGCCAAATGCCCTTACCGTTCATGTGTTTGCTGAACACACAAACGGCTTATGTTTGAGACGAATTTATGTTTGACTCGATCATGACGCTCAACCCTAGTTATACATGTAGCAGCAGTATTACTACCGCTGCTAAATGCAACATTTTTCTTATGGCTCCTCATCACTAGGAATCCAGTGGCTGCTGGTGTCCTAACCAGTTATATATTCCCACTTGGCCCCAGGGATTTCTGGCTGACAGATGAATGTAAACAATTGGGCTAACATCACTAACCAAATACTGTACGGCCATGCCATATTTAGCTTTGTTCATGACTCTATTAGGTCAATGCCACTGGCCACCATTTCAATCCCTCCAAGCTACTGGTCAAGGGATCTGTCATTCATATGTTGGGGTATGATGGGAGTTCATGGATGGGTTGTTGGGTTCTGTTTATTGTGACTGACAATGGAATTGCTAGGGCATTTTCTTTTTTTTTATAAAGGACCTTTTAGCAGGTGGTGTGTTTATTTACTTTCTAATTTTTCTTTTGTGAATGAGTAGGGGTAATATGTACCCTGAGGGGATATTTGGAGGTCTCCTTTTTTTAAAAGAGTCTTCTGAAATTCTGAAAGTCCCCACCCATAGACCCTCACATCCACTGAGCCAGGGATATGGGGAGGAAGCCTAGTCCTCTTCAACATTAAAATGAGGAGGTTTTCCGAAGAGGTCACCCCTGGCAAGGTACTTTCTCCATGTGAATGGAAAGTTATCTGTATGGTTTGGAAGGGAGAGTGCATGCTCACTCTGCCACCTTTTCCAGCCAGCCAGACTGCTCAAATAAGGGTCTGGTATGGATTTTGTAGGGACCTCACCTTTTTTTGCTTTTTTTTTTGCATTGCGTATTACTAAAATCCATACCAGATCCTCATGGAACATAAAGCTCTAGTATGCAATTTAGATGGAACCCCACCCATTTTGTTGTCATTTTTGCTGTAGAATGTACTACAGCAAAAGTGACATTTCAGAATGAAAGAAAAAACCTCTCCTGGTAAATCACATTTCCCTGACTGTTTCTTTTAAGCTTTTTAAGGGGCTGGTTTGTGTATTTCGCACATCCCCATGCCATTTATTCCAAAAAAAAAATGCGCTGGCAAGGAAATGGCTTTCACTGGCAATTTTAAATGTTTTTTTTTTCCTTTGTAAATGCCAGTTTTGCTGTAGTACATTGTATCATACAGGTTTGCCACTTAATATATGGTTTAGGTCATCCCCCAGGCATGCTTTTCAAAGGAATTGTGCATTTTTTACTTTTCCCTTTAAGCTTTGTAAAGAGTGCTGCTCCTCGCAAAACAATATTAAAAACAATGTTTGCATTGGTACGTGTCCCCTTTGGCAATGATAAGCTCCCCTTGAAAATGGCCAGCATCGACTTTATTCAGCTCCCATTAAATTCAGTGGGGTTTGGATTAACATTCAAACTTCAGGTGTTCAGCGAACCCAGCGAACAGAACCCAGGTATGTTCATCTCATTCCCAGTTGGCAACTATCCCAAAAAAAATGTCCATATACCTTTTTTTATGAGCATTCAGCTTGCCATTGTAGACTGAAAATGTAATTTAAATAGAGAGACATTCATTTAAAATGGGCATGGCTCTACAACCATGTTCTAGTCATCTATTTAACCTATTGCACAATTTAATTTTAGCATATATAGTGTAAAACAAAGTGAAGGCAGAGCAGGGGTTAGGAGTATAATGTACAGCATAATATGTACAGTGCAGGGGTCAGGAATATAATGGTCAACATAGTGAATGCAGTGCAGTGGTCAGTAGTATATTTTACAACATAGCAAATGCATTGCAGGGGTCAGGAGTATAACACACAATATAGTGATATCAGTGCAGAGGACAGGACTATCTAAGATACAGCTCTGTGTAGAGTGCAGTGGTCAGTAATACTGTATCCCTTAGTGCCTCACTGGCTTCACCCTTTAAGAATGCTCTCTCCTGTCCCCTCCCCCACCACACACAAGCACAGAGCAATGTGTTGTATTGCCTTGGAGTGGGGGACACATTTGCATATGAATGAGCCACCACATGATTTTCATATGAATGAGCAGCTCCAGATTTAGATATGAAAGAGTCACCAGGGGACTTGTATATGAATGAGCTGTGAGCACAACTTAACTGGGCAGAGCTGCTGAACAGAGATAGTGACAGACAGACTCGGTGAGCTTCACACTGTGATCCTGGGACACTCTTTCCAGGATACAGCCTTTGAGGAACAGCTAAATAAAAAACAGCAATCGGACAATTGGTAAGTATAGCATACTCAGATCTAAACTCCAGGCAAAGAGTTAAACACACAGCTAAAATACCCATATAAGAGTCATTTTTCCTGCCAAAAGATTTTTTTTTCTATTTATCTAGTTTTGTGATTTACACAGCTCTACCACATGGCACAGTCCTGCCTAGCAGGAAAGGAAACCTGCTTTTTCAATGTTGCAGTTTCACTTTTAGGCCACCTCCCCACCCCACTCTGTGGCTAGACAGTGAAAGGAAAAACAGCACACTGATGTGCTCATCTCTCTGCCACTCTGCTCTCTCCTCCTATTAGCATGTTCATTGAATTGCAGCACACCTGCTTGGCTCCTTGTGCTTCTTCTCTCTTCCTTTGTCTGAGTTCTACCGCAGAGTAAGCTGCCAGAGGCGCTTACACTATTTAATTAAAAAATACATTAAAATGATGCATTAATGAACAAAGAGCTGCATTAGCTTGACCTTGTATATTTGCCTTGAGTTCAGCTTTAACAAGATGCAAAATATACAAAGAATATGTACAAAGTGAAGTACCTATAGCAGCCAGCCATAATTAAAACATTTTATTAAATGTGGTATGTTAAAAACTAGTTACCTCCCTCCCAGTTACCTCCCAATGTACATAGTAAGTGCACCTTGCAAAGACTTCAAGGCAGAGAATTGTTAGGGTGGTGAGACATTGTTGCCTCTTAGGTTAAAGAAGAGCTTTCAAACACAAATGCCAAATGATACCAGGCATTTGGTGGGGTACAAAATGTATTTAGGCTAGCTACATAGTGCAGTAACCGGTAGTTTTGTGCTGTGTGGGTGTCAAGTCATGTGCATTGGTGGAAAATTGGACAATCAGGCGTTTTATCGCAAGGTGGACTGTGAGTGTTTGTGTGTGCACAGTGTGTGAATTCACAACGCTCAAGCATTGTAAAGTTCTACTCAAGAACCCTTCACATCAGTGCAAGACTTCAGAGAGAAAGATAATTTATGTACTTCTCCAAGTATTGATATATGTGGTTTGGAGGGTTTCATTTTCTAGATACACATGCTCCACAGTGGTTTCACTATTGTACTAAAGAGAAATGTAAATTTGTTTATGTATCTCATTGAGATATCCAGCAATTATTATTGGAGTATACTCTATGTCTTTCAAAAGTACATTTGTACTGTTATCCAGCAAGTCTTTCATTTTATTGCACAATATCCCAATGCATATTTGTATGGAGAATTTAAAATGGTTTGGCATTTAGGTTTGTAAGGTTTTTAGAGTGATGATAGTAAGATCTGATGAACCCTGAACTGTGTGGAAAGCATAGTGAAGTGGTGTTCAACACAATGCCGTCCTCGTTTTTCCCAGAATTCAAAAGTCAATACCAAGATGGTCAGATTAAAATATTCTTTTGTGTGCTTTCACAGCAAGGAAAAAAAGTCCACATAGAAGGAATGCAGGAATTATAAACCTTAAATAGTCCAGGGTCTTCAACAAACCTCTAATGAAGCTCTGTCATAAATGGTCTCATGATATGTGGTGTTGTGTGCAGTCTTAGGAATATATATCTGTGAGGCTAGGGTATGTACTTGCTGAAATGCTGAGAACAGTGAATGCTTCCATTAAAATAGGTGGTGCTGGCTACTGTGTGTGTGAAGGGTTAACTTCTCAGTTGACCTGCCCTGATGTTAGGAAGATTCTTTATTCTTTTCAGTGAGAACTCTAACCATTATAACTGCAATAATTTCATCTATATGCTTTGTGGCTATATGTAGTAATGAGTGAACTGGCCTAGGTTTAGTTTACAGGAGGATGCATGAACCCAAATTTAAGAATATGTAAACCCAACATCTCATATTCCTGATATGTACCTGCTATACAATGTATTTTATGAAAAAGTATCCTGTTCTCTTTGTATTTCTTCCTTTGTAAAATGCCTGGTGTTCCTACCAATCCCTCTGCTTTCCTATTAAAAAGTGACCATACTAAGCAGGAGAACACACTGTGGTCAGTTCTCTAGCTATGCTGGGAACTCAGCCTGCTCTTCTCCAATGATTGGACTTGTTCTGACATGCCCCCTACCCCTCCTACACAGCCATTGATTAGGAAGATCAGTGTACTGCTGTTTCTCCTCCTCCAGCTCTTATGCACCTGAGAACAGAGTATGATCACATATTAAAAAGGGAAAAAAGGTATTTGTGATGTTTCTTATATCTATACTCTACTGCTTTGCCTTTCATTTCTAGGGGAGGGTTTACAATATCTTTAACTCCTACTGAAGGCTATGGGAGCCAAATCTTGTCATTTTTTTAAATTTTGGGCTCAAAGCCAAGTCACAAGCATTTGTTAAAACAATTAGAGCACATGGACCCCTGCAAAAAAAAAGAAAAAGAAAAAATAAATAAATAAATAATGAAATAAATATTATTAAAAAAATGTGATATATATATATATATATATATATATATATATATATATATATAGTTCAGTGGGGAGCAGATCTATCAATAATGTCCTCCAGGTTCTCTGACACTGTGTTAACATTCTAGCACCACCAGGTAACTGTCATTTGTGATAGGAGTATTGGCAAGAGAGGATTGTTGTAGTGCAGCTCCTTGTGACTGTGGGGCATTGCTCATTGTGATTGATGTTGGATCTACATCAATGAACAATGTGATTGATGTTGGTTTTACATTTATGTTTGATGTTGAATATTTTTTATATTTTTTTATTTTTATAATAAAGTTCTAAGTTGTGGATCTTTTTATTTCCTATTTTACTTTTTTTGTGAATGAATAACAAGGGGTATTATGTATTCCATACTCAATCTTGTAGGGGAATGGCCAGAAATCTAGGAGCCCCCTATTTTAAAGGGGCTTCCATATTCTGATAGGTTCTCTCTACAGACCTCCACCAGGCCCTGGATGTAAAGATGAGATCCCTGTTCCCGGTCAATTTAAGGAAAAAGTGTCTTGCAGGGATGGAAGCTTTGACCCCCATGAAAGGTACCCTTCTAATGTTGAGGGCATATGGCAAACTCATTGCCCCTCCCCTCTGCAAATCATATTAGACTGGTTCTCCCATAGCAAATGGCTGCAGAATGTAAAAAAAAAAACAGCCAGGTATGTTATCTGGGACATATTTTATCAATGATGTCACCCAAGAGGATTACTGGCTTGTTTGCTATTTAAATCAAGCTGATGGGCAGTCAGAAGCTGTCCATTAGTGTCAGTGGTAACATTGCTACTAAATGAATGACTTCCAGCCACAGCAGGTGGGTGAGCAAACTGACCAAAATGGTGATCTGTGAATCACCTTGAGTTCAGGTTGAACTAATGGTTGACCGCCACCTGAAGCTCATCCATAGCTACATTTGGAAAACCAAAATCCTACTGAAGTAAGCATTAGCAAATAGGTTTTTGAATGAAACATTAGATTATGAATCTGGAGAAAGGGGAGAAAAAAATTAAAGGTTTTAATTAGCCATAAGCTAATAAGTCCCTTCTGGACTATACTGTTACTCATAAACCCAACAAAAGTAAAGGCTAAAATCTTACCTCAACTTTAGCTAAAAAATAATTAACTGTAATGCTTTTAAATCAAAAGGGTTTTCTGCCAAACAATTCTTAGACACTTAATAAGTATATTTATTAAATACAACAGTTTGGATAGCAGACACCTAGCCTCCTTAATGCACTCATAATGCATTTGATTATGGTCAATAATAAATACCTGGGCAAAACTAACATACAAATGTACTGCAAAACCTAGGCTCAGCCAGTAGAAAATGGTTGGGTAACCAAATGTTTTATTTTGGAATTGGATACAGAACAGGGATGTCATCTGACATCATATTTTTATGATTTGATGACTGAACCTGCATGTGTGATCAGAAAATTGTGATTGCACCTTTGTATGAATGTTATAGGGTTCCAGACCTCAGCTTGGTCAGGGCAATAAAGATTATTTTAGCATTCAGTCTACCGTAAGGACTGGAAATACTGTGACTTGAATATTTTGCCCTTTGGTCAGACTTTATGTAGATCAATGAGTCAACATCTTTTTTTTCCTTTTTTTTTTCTTTTTTGGAACAGATCAATCCATACCCAACAATTGAAATGCCTAAACTTGTGGTTGGGTGGATTAGATAAAATGTGTAAATATCCCTCATCCTCACATTAGCAGTCCCCCAGTTGCAACCTTAAGGCAAGAGCCTCTCCACCCTGTATGTTTACCCAGCACTGGCAAGCACAGGTTTTTTTTTTTTTTTTGCAGGACTCAAAATGGCACTGCTATCTCTGCTTCTTCTACCATGTAATATGAATTCTCTTCCAAGCAAATAAACCTCTCTCTGGAGAAAATTTAATGAAATCGAAAATCCAAAACAAAATATAGCATAACCAGTGAGCTGCTTACATATATTTAAGCACCTGTTTGACTTGGAGATGAATATTGAGAATACTTCCCTTCTCTTGTAAAATATAGATAGAGTTTGGAGGGACAATCTCTTTATATGGAATGTTCCAGAGCTGATCACAGAAATGCCCCATACCTTTTTAAATTACTGCTTTACTTCAAACCTCAATTATTATTTTTTGTTCAATACATTTTTATTGAATTTTTACATTTTGAAAAGAAAAGTAGGTTGAGCAATCATGACAAGAGAAATAAAGAGAGATCAAAATGCTCAAACTAACAATTATTATATATAAAAGTGGCATAATAAAGTATTGCACATCAGAATACAAGCAGACCAGGGCTGTTAGGAGAACACAACTAGGAAAAATAATACTGGAGTAACAGGTGTACACCATTTTCCAGATGCTCCAGGATTGCCCCATTGCTGAGCTGTTTGGGGTTGAGCGCCCCGAAAGTGTGTTGGCCCCTTGGGGTCGCAACGTGGAGGTGAGGAGGCAATTTAGCCGGTGATGGATTGTTTTTCATACTGAGCACTTTCACTACCACCGATCAAGTTCACTTGGGAGTTTTTATTATTGGACTTTACATGCATTTATGTATTGTGGACAATCTCACTATTCTTTGGATTCATTCACTACCAGTGACATAACTTATGCCATTTCATTACGTGTTTTTTTTGTGTTTATCTTATATTTATATTTTTTTCACTATTTATTGTGATACTTTTGTTATTTCACATTCAGTTCTTTATTGGGATTTATTCACTTTGTTTTTATACATATTGATTATTGGTACGCTATATTTGTATTTTTCACCATGCTTTCTTGTTGGCCTCACTTTTACAGTGCACTTATAGAGTTAAGGATGTTTTTTCTTTAGGTGCTGCACTTTTTGATATCCTTGTTTTGTGGCACTATTTCTTATTTACACTGTTGTTTTTTTGTGGCTGTGCTCACTTCTTATTGATTTGTCTTGACATTTATGTCATCCACTTTGTGTTTTTTCCACCATTAGACATCACTTTTTGGGCTCTTCTGTCATTTGATTAATTGTTCACTATTATATTTTATTCATTTGACGCTTTTATCACTTATTTTTCTTTTTAGTTTCCTAGCACACATTTGGAGTTCACTACATGCTCATTTGCGTCCATTTCACATCTGGTATATGCACTAGTTGCATTATATAGTCTCATACATGTGTTATGTTTTTTGTGGTCATTTACCATCTCTAGGACAGTTCTGATTCCTCTGTGTTTGTTAGCACAGCACCATTCCCCCTTCCTCTAAATTCCCATTCCCACTCTATACTTTTGCCTCGATGCAGCAATACATTTGTTTTTCATAATATCCATCTTGTTTTGGGTTGTCCAGAAGAATGAGGCTGTTGGACGGACATAAGTGCTGATTTACTAAATCTTTAAACTCACATTCAATTAGCCAATCATGCAGAGATGATATGAGTAGTCATATGACTGGATAATATATAGGTACATTTTTACATAATGTATTGTGTGAAGCTTCTCAACGTCTTTAGTATATCAGAGTCAGTGTTTCAAGACAGTCCTCTATTTGTTCTCATCCTCTTCTCTGATCTATATTGTTGACATCCATATTTAGAGTTTGTAGTGGCAAGCAACAATCACCTCAAGCCTACGAAATGTCATTGTCTCTATCTTAGGTGACTCTGTCTGAGGGGACAGAAATCTTGACATCTTATGACATAAACATGAAAGTAATAATAGGTCCAGTTAGTACATTCAGCCACCACATCCCTAAGTATGAAAAACCGGTAAGTAGGAAACTTTAAATCGTTGGGATTTTTTAGGCGCTGATACTTTATTTCAGAGCAATAACAACCACTATTTATAAAAAGAACAACTTTGATTGTACAATTAGTTTAAAACTTAGTGGGATAATACATATTCCCATCAGATAAGATCAAAATGTACTGAGACAATCACAGTTTTGCCCTTAATATCACAACCCCCATAATGCACTCCCCCTCCCACGTAGACACATTGGGGTTTATTTACTAAACCTGGTTGACTCAGAATCTTGTCCACTTCTGCATAAAAACCAAATCAGCTTCCAGGTTTTATTGCTGAAGCTTAACTGAACATGCTAAGGTTAGAAGCTGATTGGCTACCATGCACAGGTGCCCAAGATTCTGAGTCAACCAGGTTTAGTAAATAAACCCCATTATATCATATATTGCTTGCCACAATGTGCCAGTCTATGAAAGGGAGGATATGCCAGATCCCAATGCGTTTTGCACTTTAGCTTCTTCAGGGTTTCAGGGGGTACAGTTGTGATTTGTTGCTAAAACCAAAATAACATAATTTTCAAACATTCCAAATCATATACAAACACTTTAGTGTACATATATATGTATATATATATATATATATATATATATATATATATATATCATATATATCAATACACTTACATTTTCAGAAGAAGGAAACAGAAATATGTATCATATTGACGGTATGCTCTCACGGATGTGTGAGCAGGCACAAACATAGGTGAGAAGATGGTACCATAATGGAGAGGGCAATCAGGAACTAGCCCACAGCCCCAAAGATCACACACAGGGGAAGGAGGGTGGCAGTGCTCCCCAAGGGCTAAAGAAGTCTATATTAATCTATAAGAGATCATCAAAAACTCTACTAGATACTATATATATATATCCCATGCACCATTAGCATTGGCATTTGTACAGATACCTTTAAAACTGTAAGGAGGTCTAAGGATCTTTCAAAAATTGCCAACGCAAAATCTAAGTAGAAAAATATGTGTGTATATATATATATATGAGGCTACCAACAAAAGCAGCACAATAGCTATCTCAAAAAACATGGTGGACACATTTGCCCCCGATATAACCATTTGGGCCCCTCAAATTAAAACAAAATATATACCTCTCTATGCATGACAAACTCCAGCGCCTTCAGGAGTGTCTATTCTGCACATAAAATTGGGGGCTATATACAGGGCGGAGTATTAAGGCCAGCCCACCCAGCGGCCGTCCCTGGCATCCCATCCTGTGACATAACTCTGTTTTTTATGTTCTGGACTCAAAAATTCTACTCCCTTTATTTTGTTTGAAATGTTGGATTTATTATATAATTATAATGCATAGAAATATGCATGAATTTAGTTAATTAAAAGTTTTCTTGGCATAATCTGCAATTCATTATGGATGTATCATTAGTTTTTATTTTACTATATCCTGTTGAATAACTTAACAAGTTTGTCTGAACTGGAGCACAGCTATTTAATTAAACTTTCATTTCCTATGCTGTGTGGAAAAAACAAAAGATAAAAGCTGATTATTTGCTATGGGCAAAGGCACCAGTTAACACAGAACTTGTCTCGCACACTTTTTATTAATTCCTCTCTAAGTTGTCTTCCATGGCCCAGACAGTAGAACGCTAAGTCAATGAAAAGACACAGAGCTTGTACTAATGATCATATATGATCTCTCTAAATTCCTTCTGACTTCTTTATTAGAAATTGCATAACCTTGTGATAGGAATGTTACTCCTGACTCCTGATTTTAATGCCATTTTGAAAATGAGTTCTGTTATTTTAAATTACACAATATTGTCCTGCAGAAACTGCATAAGCTACTATCTGATATGATGATTCTTGGTTTTTGAAGAACTGTAAGTCTCTGTTTTTGCTGTCCCTGAAAAATACCATGACATTCCTGCTAACAGGCCCTTATAAATCATAATTAATCTCAGATCTATAAAAAAAATCCAGATATCCCTTTGTTACTTCAGTTCATTGTTTCTAGTTTAAACTTAAGGATGAGATTTAAGTATATTGTGGGTTCAAGGTGAACCCAGCCTGTTCAAGGTTCATGGTTCTGATGAACTAATGTGGTAATTTGGCCACTCATTTTTTTTTAACAATAATGCAATGAAAGGGCTTTAAAGGTCTACAATGATGGGTTATGAATAGGGATGGGAGAGCCATGATTGGCCAAAGCAAAGCACCTGACCACATTGGCTATGGCCAATCACAGCACAATGCACTGTGAGAGCCATGATTGGCCAAAGTCACTGTGACTTTGGCCAATAATGAGTCATGGCCCACACTATATAAGGCTGCTTACACAGCAGCCTTGTGTAGTGTGTTGCTGGAATTTAGTGGAGTAGTTAGTGGTGTGTTAGGAGTGTAGTTTAGTGTAGGATGGTGTTGTGAAGAGCAGTGTAGTGGTGTCAGTGAAGTGTCAGTGTGTTTTACAACAATTCTGCATCACCGTTGTTCCCATTTTTTTTCTTTGATAATTTTTTTTAAAGTTTTATTTTTGCAGTATCAGATCCTGTTGCTGCATCATTAGTGTTCCCCCTTCTGAAATATTTTATTTAATAATTTTTTTTTGCAACAGCACCAATAAAAATATTTAGGGCATAATTGCTGTTCCCCCTTCTGCATCACAGGTGTGCCTCCTTCTGCGTCAGTTCCCTTTTGACTAGGTAGATCCCTTTGAGAATGTGCGCGCGCACGAAACACATCAGGGAGGAGCCTATATGCTGATGTCACGCCGCTGTGTCCACGTGATGGTCCAGCAGCCATCTTTGTAAGTGCTTTTTATCCATTGATGACTTTATGCTCCAAGTGGTTGCTATCTTTTTAATAAAACATACTACACTATATGATACTGTCTCCGGGTTTGGTCTATGAGCTTGCCCTCTAGGAGGAGTCCCTTTCCTTGGTTCACCATGGGCTGGAGATGGAGACTTGGCTACTCTACTTTTGAATGTTCATTTGGTGCATCACTGGCTTCTGGAGAGATCCCACCTTCAACCGGGTCACTGGCAGGAGGAACAAGCAGGAACACCCCTTAGTGTCATTCTGCTCTGGGCTTGCTTGCTACTTACTTCTGGTGAATGCATTATTGTGGAGGTGCAGTGCAGAAGTCACAGAAGTCACTACATGGCTGCACCAGTCACATGGGGCACCAGTATCAGATGGCTGCCTCTGTGTGACCGAGGAAATCATAGAGGAACCAAGTTCCTCTCAACTTCCTATCCCATCTACATTGCAGCTGCACCTGAAGTGGAGAATACAGACTGCACCTGTCTACAGGTACAAGCAGACAGCTTACACTCAGAGTCTGCAAGAGCCCTGCATAGCACACACGATCTACTGATCATGAGTGCAATGCTATACAGGCTCCCAGTAGAAATAAAATATTACATGCACCACCAAAAAGATGTGCATGTATTGTTATTTTGAAAAGGTGATCCTTTAAAGGACAATATTGAAAATACACAAATCATTTAAGCAGCATGCTCTGGGGATGCTTTAAAGCTTCTTGTGAAGTTACAGTGCAGGTGGGAGATTTAATGTAATCTGGAAACCACCTAGGGCAGGGGTCTGCAACCTTTAAGACATAAAGAGCCACTTGGACCCGTTTCCGAGAGGGAAAAAAAGACTGGGAGCCGCAAAACCATTG
Organism: Staurois parvus; assembly: GCF_062004578.1. NCBI lineage: Eukaryota > Metazoa > Chordata > Amphibia > Anura > Ranidae > Staurois > Staurois parvus. The sequence continues at coordinate 3,166,801 of NW_028318385.1, read as the reverse complement.
CAACATTTAAAACAAATCCGACACTGCATATATTGCAAAAAATGCTCTGGTCATGAAGGGGGTTTAAGGGCCCAGTAAGCAAAGGGTTGATCAGGGCCACAGTGTATCGTCATAATCACAATCATAGCCTTAGGTCAGTGGTGGGCAACCTTTTTTTTCGACTGAGCCAAACCTCGCCAAAACCACGATTGAAATTTATTTTGAGAGAAACATTTTTAAAACTGAAAATACATCCCCCATATAGTAATTCATCCCCCATAGTAATTCATCCCCCATAGTAATTCATCCCCCATATAGTAATTCATCCCTCATATAGTAATTCATCCCCCATAGTAATTCATCCCCCATATAGTAATTCATCCCCCATATAGTAATTCATCCCCCATAGTAATTCATCCCCCCTATAGTAATTCATCCCCCCTATAGTAATTCATCCCCCATATAGTAATTCATCCCCGTAGTAATTCATCCCCGTAGTAATTCATCCCCCATATAGTAATTCATCCCCCCTATAGTAATTCATCCCCCATATAGTAATTCATCCCCCCTATAGTAATTCATCCCCCCTATAGTAATTCATCCCCCATATAGTAATTCATCCCCCCTATAGTAATTCATCCCCCATAGTAATTCATCCCCCATAGTAATTCATTCCCCATAGTAATTCATCCCTCATATAGTAATTCATCCCTCATATAGTAATTCATCCCTCATATAGTAATTCATCCCCCATAGTAATTCATCCCCCCTATAGTAATTCATCCCCCCTATAGTAATTCATCCCCCGTAGTAATTCATCCCCCGTAGTAATTCATCCCCCCTATAGTAATTCATCCCCCCTATAGTAATTCATCCCCCATAGTAATTCATTCCCCATATTGTGTGAATTCACTTACCTTTGCTCCGTGCGTTCCTCTTGCTGGGTTCCCGCGCCGTTCTGGTCTTCAGGGCGGACTGTGAGAGGAGAGGAGTTCGTCACGCTGCCCCGCCTACATCCGGGCTGCCCCGCCTACATCCTGACAGCCAATGTTTGCCAGCGGGCGCCCGGCACACAGAAGATCTACATTAAAAGAGCCGCGGCTTGCCGACCCTATTGCCTGTCACCTGGTGGGCAGTGTGCTCCGGAGCCGCAGGAAAGGTGAAAAAGAGCCGCATGCGGCTCCGGAGCCGCGGGTTGCCGACACCCGACCTAGGGGAATAAGCATACCCCTTCTTACTCATTCCAAAAAGAGTTAAAAACAAATAAAAATACCTACTACAATTAAGACATAGTCATCATATCACCCCCAACCCCCACAAAAATAAGGCAAACATGTCCCTCCATGTAAATCCAGTATCATTCATGTTATCCAGCTATGGATCACAGGTGATGTCACTGACCAAATATGGCCATGATCTGTGATCCATAATGTTACTTACAACAAAAAAACAACAAAAAAACAACTGTTCAGGCTGGTGAATTTGCCTAATTTGGTAAATGGTGTATCAAAAGTTTGAAGCTCATCCCTACTTTGCAGCATATATAAGTTAAAAAAAGCCAAACTGGAGTTCTGCTGTAATGTTATTCTGATATGTATAGTACAGAAGATCCCAATCTGATATGTTTAGTAAGCGACATTTGAATCTTTCTGGCAGATACAAAAATCATAGCTCAATTCAGGCTAAAATAGAAAATTAATTTTAATAACTTTAACCACTTGCTGTCCAGATCACAGTAATTATACTATGATTGGGTGGCACAGCCAGGCACAATCAGGTACATGTATGTTGCTGCTAGTGGGCACACAGTGCACCACTCCTGCGACTGCTATGTCCACCAGACACAACGGATTATGCTTCCTGGTACCCATCTGCTTTGAGCTGCCGGTGTATCATAGGATCACTGTAAGCACAACTGTTATGAATGGGTTTCATTCACAGCAGCTGTGGTTAGTATTTCGATGCTGTGATTGGTCCACAGCTATCACATGGTACCTGGGCCAATCAAAGCACCTGTACTATGTGATATCTGTGGGCCAATCACAGCACACAATAGTAATCACAGCTGTTATGAATGAAACCTATTCATGACAGTTCAAAACATTGTTATTACAGTGATCAGTAGTGTAACAGCAATCAAAGTGTTAAAAAAAATCCCTGATCATCCCCCCAGAGTAGTAAAGTATCACTATGGTGACATTGAACTACTCTGATAGAAGCATGTAAAAATTGTAAAAAAGAAAAACATGTTGAAAAAAGAAAAAAGTTTAAAAAAAGTAAAAAAATATATTTTTTTCTTCTATTTTTTTGTCATCAGTCAGTATCCCTAATTACCATCACACTTGATCACATCATTCGATTACACTTCTTAATTTTCCCAAAAAACTTGTGACAAAAAAAAATTACCATTTCCAAAAACTCACCATGACTCTTACTAAATACCTCGGACTGTCTACTTTCCAAAAAGGGGTCATTTGGGGGTATTTGTACTGTCCTGGCATTTTAGGGCCTCAAGTAATGAGATAGGCCGTCAGTATATCAGGACTGATCAATTTTCAAATACTGTATATACCATTGTTTGTAGATGCTAAAACTTTCACACAAACTTATTGGAATTTTTGTTTTACCACAAATTTCATCAAAGAAATTTGATTTTATTGGACAGGTTTTTGTAACAGAAAGCAAAAAATATAATTTTTTTCAAAATTTTCATTTATATAGCAAAAAAAAAATAAAAAAAAGGCAAGCCTGTTGGATTTTAACTCTGCAAATTTAATACCTAAAGGCTTAAATGGGTATAGCTCATTAAGTTGTTTACTGCCCGTCTTCATTTACACTTTTTGTAGCATATAAAGCATCAAATTTGCAATTTAATTCTCTGTCATTGAACAAAAATTGGATCCTCTGGCAGTGATTCAAATCTTGCTGATTCACCAATTCAGGCAGTGTCCAATGTCTTTCAACCCACTTCCTGTGAGTGCAGGGTGTGAAGGATACACCCCACCGCCCTGGACACAAAGGAGAATTCTGCAAAGAGTAGAAGAGTTGTGACACATTATTACATGGTGCTACTCTCTGCAGCATTTATGATCCACCCAGCACCACAGGAAGAAGAGGACAAAAAAGTACCTGTGATGGCACTTATCATATCTAAGGCACCTGCAAGTAATGCATGTATACATATTTTTCCTATGATGTCAGAGGTGATTCAAAGTGGCAGTGGAGGGGTATGGGGAGGGGGGTTGACAAAAGAATTAAGATTGAAAAAAGACATAAATTCAGCCTCCTAACATCAGAACTAGATTATCTCCTATTTGGTGGGAGAAAAATATCATATAGAGTAGCAGTATTTCTACCTCCCTGGCAAGATACCCCCCATGTTAAGGACATGTGGCCTGGTATGGTTCAGAAGCTGGGCTGCAATGCTCAGATAAGGGTCTGCTAAGGATTTGGAGAGGCCCCAGGCTTTTATATTCTTGTTTTTTGCTTTGGTTTAGCCCTCAAAATACATAGTAGACCCTAATCAAGGATAAGGGCCTCATATGTGTTTTAGGGGGAACCTCATACCATTTTGTTTTATGTGGGGGCCTCCTAATAATTTCTAGATCAGAGCCACATCTAAGATAAGGGTCTGGTATAGATGCATGGAAACTTCCAGCTGCTTGTTAAAAACAGAAGTAAAATGACTAAAGTCAACATTTTTCAGCGTTTTATAGAGCATTATTTTTTCTTTGTAAATGTCAGTTTTGCTGTAGTAGGTTGTATATATCATACAGATGTATCACTCTAAAGACAGGTTAAGGGCACCCCCAAAGCATTTTATTTAAAGGCATTTTTCAAGTTGAACTTAAAGCATCATTAAAACTGTTGCTATCTTCAAAATCGAATTTATTAAAAAACGTTTTGGGATTTTTTTACTTTGGACACTCAGGGCAATGTCCTCCCCTCCCACTCCCATGTCATTTGTTTCACAATCCCTATCCTTAAATCAATAAAAATGTAGTGCAGTATTATAAACTCAAATACGGTGCTAATAATATAGTGAAAACAAAAATTGTGCTTTATGACAATATGTGCTACATCAAATGTATATCAACAAAAACATAGAAATACCCATAAAACTGCATATACCAGTGCTAAAATGAATACTGTATTCAAATGCCAAATGAACCATTCTAAATAGTGAACTGTCCCTTTAAAACTCCAATTTCTTCACGTGTGCTTGTGCGGTATATCTCCTGTGCATCGTGTTCCAAATATACCATCAAGTGTCTCCTAAATACAGTCTCAAAATAATGGTGAACTGTCCCTTTAAATCTGCTGTACTACAAGTGGGTTTGTGTGATCACACTACTGCATACACATGTATGGTGCTCCTGTGTCACCCCTTAGTGCTCATCACCTCCAACAAACTATTGCGCTCACCTCCAAGTTTGAACCGTAATACCAGGTCAAACTGCGCTTTTCCCTTTAACCCGGGAGGGTATAATTAGAGATGAGCGAATCGAACCAGGCGAAGTGGAATTCGTTTCGAATTTCAGGAAAAATTCGATTCGCGGCGAATCCGAATATTAGCATACTTCGGGTGCGCGAATCGGATTTTTCCCGATCAGCCGGCAAAAGTGTCCCTGCGGAGAGCTCCGCTATTTCTGACAGTTCTCTGACAGTTCCTTCACATGTACAGCGGTTGAAACATTGTATCTATTTGTTTCCATTTAGGATACAGATGTTTTTATTCGGAAATAGATACAATGTTTCAACCGCTGTAAATGTGAAGTAACTGTCAGAGAACTGTCAGAAATAGCGGAGCTCTCTGCAGATACACTTTTTGCTGTACTGGAATACTTCTTCTTTTCATTCTTCTTTTCATTCTTCTCATTCTTCTTTTCATTCTTCTTTTCATTCTTCTTCTCATTCTTCTTTTCATTCTTCTTCTTCTTTTCATTCTTCTTTTCATTCTTCTCATTCTTCTTTTCTTCTTCATGAAAAGAAGAATGAGAAGAAGAATGAAAAGAAGAATGAAAAGAAGAATGAGAAGAATGAAAAGAAGAATGAAAAGAAGAAGAAGAATGAAAAGAAGAATGAGAAGAAGAATGCAAAGAAGAATGAGAAGAAGAATGAGAAGAATGAAAAGAAGAATGAGAAGAATGAAAAGAAGAATGAAAAGAAGAATGAAAAGAAGAAGAATGAAAAGAAGAAGAAGAAGAATGAAAAGAAGAATGAAAAGAAGAAGAAGAAGAATGAAAAGAAAAATGAGAAGAAGAATGAAAAGAAGAATGAAAAGAAGAATGAGAAGAATGAAAAGAAGAATGAAAAGAAGAATGAAAAGAAGAATGAGAAGAAGAATGAGAAGAATGAAAAGAAGAATGAGAAGAATGAAAAGAAGAAGAAGAAGAATGAAAAGAAGAAGAAGAATGAAAAGAAGAATGAAAAGAAGAAGAAGAAGAAGAATCTTTTCATTCTTCTCATTCTTCTTTTCATTCTTCTTTTCATTCTTCTTTTCATTCTTCTTCTTCTTCTTTTCATTCTTTTTCTTCTTTTCATTCTTCTTTTCATTCTTCTTCTTCTTCTTTTCATTCTTCTCATTCTTCTTTTCATTCTTCTCATTCTTCTTGTCATTCTTCTTCTTCTTCTTTTCATTCTTCTTCTTCTTCTTTTCATTCTTCTTCTTTTCATTCTTCTTTTCATTCTTCTTCTTTTCATTCTTCTTCTTCTTCTTTTCATTCTTCTTTTCATTCTTCTTCTTCTTTTCATTCTTCTTCTTCTTCTTTTCATTCTTCTTTTCATTCTTTTCATTCTTCTTTTCATTCTTCTTCTCATTCTTCTTTTCATTCCTCTTCTTTTCATTCTTCTTTTCATTCTTCTCATTCTTCTTTTCTTCTTCATGAAAAGAAGAATGAGAAGAAGAATGAAAAGAAGAATGAAAAGAAGAAGAAGAATGAAAAGAAGAATGAGAAGAAGAATGAAAAGAAGAATGAGAAGAATGAAAAGAAGAATGAAAAGAAGAAGAAGAATGAAAAGAAGAATGAGAAGAAGAATGAAAAGAAGAATGAGAAGAAGAATGAGAAGAATGAAAAGAAGAATGAGAAGAATGAAAAGAAGAATGAAAAGAAGAAGAAGAATGAAAAGAAGAATAAGAATGAAAAGAAGAATGAAAAGAAGAAGAAGAATAATCTTTTCATTCTTCTCATTCTTCTTTTCATTCTTCTTTTCATTCTTCTTCTTCTTCTTTTCATTCTTCTTCTTCTTTTCATTCTTCTTTTCATTCTTCTTCTTCTTTTCATTCTTCTTTTCATTCTTCTTCTTCTTCTTTTCATTCTTCTCATTCTTCTTTTCATTCTTCTTCTTCTTCTTTTCATTCTTCTTCTTCTTTTCATTCTTCTTTTCATTCTTCTTCTTTTTCTTTTCATTCTTCTTCTTCTTCTTTTCATTCTTCTTCTTCTTTTCATTCTTCTTTTCATTCTTCTTCTTCTTCTTTTCATTCTTCTTTTCATTCTTCTTCTTCTTCTTTTCATTCTTCTTCTTCTTCTTTTCATTCTTCTCATTCTTCTTTTCATTCTTCTTCTTCTTCTTTTCATTCTTCTTTTCATTCTTCTCATTCTTCTTTTCTTCTTCATGAAAAGAAGAATGAGAAGAAGAATGAAAAGATTCACTATATTCACTATAAGAAATAGCGGAGCTCTGCAGATACACTTTTTGCCGGCTTGGAATTCTCCTTCTTCTCATCCTTCTTCTTCTTCTCATCCTTCTCCTTCTTCTCATCCTTCTTCTTCTCATCCTTCTTCTTCTTCTCATCCTTCTCCTTCTTCTCATCCTTCTTCTTCTTCTCATCCTTCTTCTTCTTCTCATCCTTCTTCTTCTTCTCATCCTTCTCCTTCTTCTCATCCTTCTCATCCTTCTTCTTCTTCTCATCCTTCTCCTTCTTCTCATCCTTCTTCTTCTTCTCATCCTTCTTCTTCTTCTCATCCTTCTTCTTCTTCTCATCCTTCTCCTTCTTCTCATCCTTCTTCTTCTCATCCTTCTACTTCTTCTCATCCTTCTTCTCATCCTTCTCCTTCTTCTCATCCTTCTCCTTCTTCTCATCCTTCTCCTTCTCCTTCTTCTCATCCTTCTCCTTCTTCTCATCCTTCTCCTTCTCCTTCTTCTCATCCTTCTCCTTCTTCTCATCCTTCTCCTTCTTCTTATCCTTCTCCTTCTTCTCATCCTTCTCCTTCTCCTTCTTCTCATCCTTCTCCTTCTTCTCATCCTTCTCCTTCTCCTTCTCCTTCCTCATCTCCAAGGGCATTTAAATTAAAGGTACAGTGTTCTGCACTAATATAAAGGCTCTCTGAAGCCTAGAAACCCTTTTTATAAGTTGAATTCGTAGCAAATAAATTCGCATCGAATCGAATTTCTTCCTCAAATTCGGCGAATCAGCCGAATCGAATTTTTGAATAATTCGCTCATCTCTAGGTATAATGGTACAAAGATCTTCACCACCGTCAGCACTTTAAAATTCTCCAGAACGCCCCACAATCATATGAAAATAATGCTCCATATAGTGAAGTATTGCCAAATAAAAAACAACTTTATTAAAATTATAATCCAATACACTCACATTTAAAAGTTTCCACCTGGGACACTGCAGGGTAAAAACTCACTATACAGTGTGACTGTTGAATAAAGTGCAGGAATCCCTTATCCAAAATGGTGTCACATGCACTTCTGGTTTGCGTCTTTACACCATTCGCGTACCCTACACGTTACGTCACGACACGTGACTTCATCTGAATGTGAAGCTGATGAAGTCGCAATGAAGTCATGTGATGTAACGTAACGCGTAGTGTACGCCGTATTTGACTTTATAGTACTGCGCTGCATTTTTATTGATTTATGGTTTACATGTGGGAACACATTACATGCTAGCTGCAATATTTGTTTCGTACGAGGTCCATTGCGCTGAGGGTTTTACACACACACAATCCCTATCCTATTAGCTTAGAAAAGAGCCATTACTGTCATGTTTGCCTCATCCCTTCTCAGGACCCTAGACCCACAGTCGATCCAGAGGAAGGCAAGAAAAACCTAGAAACGATGGTCCAAAATGCTCTAACAGGGAAAAAAGTCCCATCTAATCCCCTAAAACAATTAATTGCATCCTCGATCAACAATCTACAATGTACAGTGTTGCTACATTTAAATGTTATTAGCTGGTTTTACACATATACATTATGCGCATATACAGTGTATATATATATATATATATATATATATATATATATATATATATATAATTATTAAAAATATACATTTCCATCCAAAGGGGATCATGCACTGGAAGAATAAGAAATCCAAAATAAGCCTTTTACAGCCAAATTGCAGCCAAAAAGATTCCCAACAATGGTACAAACAGGAATAAAGACCCGATGGCAATTGTAACTCTTTCCCACTCTATTTAGAATTAAAAGAAAATTGGATAGAGATTGTTTTTAAAATTTTTACATTTATTTAGTGGTATTATTATAGGAATATGTCTGATGTGTAAATATCCGGATGTTTTCTACCATGGCTGAGAGTTATGAATTCTACCTGTCATATTTTGCAGAGTATTTTTCATACGATTAGGTCATTTTTATAATAGTTCCTTAGTGACAACAGAGAAGAACATTAAATATATAATTTTCTATGCAGCACTTAAATGCAAAATGTTTCTTTTTGACATTAATGAACATTTAACACATATTTTTTGGACATGACAAGTCTTTTTCTCACAATATAACAGAGTGCATTTAGTTTTAGTGGCTTTTAAAATTAGCAATAAAAGTCAAACAAAGTTTTTTTGTGCAACAAGCACCACAAATTTCCCTTTAGAATGAGTCCAAATTACAGTAAAAGATGTTTCTAGTGTCAGTCATTTTCTTCACACCTTTCTGTGGAGATTATGGTGATTTTACAATTGTTCGCCTCCAGCAAACTGGCAAATACTCAAATAATCATATTTGCTTGCAAATCTTTCAAGCAATCATAATGTGGATTATAGAACAGGATGTTAATCTAACCATGATTCATTCCATGTTCATTTTTCATAGCACCAATCCAACTCTTTACTATCATCCATTTAAGTAAAGTGAAAACATGAAAGGAAATGTTTATATGTGAGCAAGATCATATTACAAGGTGTACCCTATTATAAATACTTTCCTGCTTGATGCACACAGTTGAGATTAAATTAATTCAATGACTAAAATCTCAAATATATTTTAACATGTTAATGTCATTTAAAAAGTCAATTTCTATATTTTTAAATGTACAGATTTTAATAAATGGTAATTTTACTATGAAGGTCTTTGTTCCCAGTTATAAAGGGACTATGCTCTGTCCCCATTTCCCAGTTGTGTTTCTGCATTGTCACATAGGCTCCCAATGCAGAAACACTAAAGGGTATATTTATGAAGCAATGAATATGAAATTCTACAAATATTCACTTCAGGTGAATCAAACACTGTCATTTAAAATACAAGCCCCAGGAAGATTTCCCTGAAATGAACATTTGGTGAAAGTCACATTTACTACTTTAGAAATATGACACTATAGGCTGTGGTTTCAATACACATTACACAGACGTGGTCCACTGTCATAATTACGTAAGGAAACCTGCTTTGAAAAATATCAACTAGTTATCACCGGAGTGCAGGAATTTAGAAACGAATGAGGGAATTAACAAAGACCGGAGTAAGCAAAATGCTTGCACCACTCTTCCAAACGTACTGAGAGGGATGTGATCTGTCTATATAGAAAACTGCCAGATTCATTCTGTTGTTCAGGTGCAGACCCTGAACCTATATCTATTTCACTCCAAAATAAAAACTGGGGCAGGTGGCATTTCAGAGAGTTCTTTGCCATGAGGTGCCACATTGAACTTCCAGTGACCAGTATGAGAGAGTGAGAGTGACAACACCAAATTTAACACACCTGCTGCGCATTCACACCTGAGACCTTGTAACATGAAGGAGTCACATGACACTGGGGAGGGAAAATGGCTAATTGGGCCCAATTTGCACATTTTCACTTGGGGTGTACTCACTTTTGTTGCCAGCAGTTTACACATTAATTGCTTTGTGTTGAGTTACTTTGAGGGGACAGCAAATTTACACTGGTATACAAGCTGTATACTCACTACTTTACATTGTAACAAAGTGTAATTTCTTCAGTGTTGTCACATGAAAAGATAGAATCAAATATTTACAAAAATGTGAGGGGTGTACTCACTTCTCTGAGATACTGTATATACACACAAATATATATATATATATATATATATATATACACACAGTGTATGTATATATATATCTCGATATATTATATACCTATATCTATCTGTCTATCTATCTATCTATCTATCTATCTATCTATCTATCTATCTATCTATATATCTATCCTATATATATATATCTAGATAGATAGATAGATAGATAGATAGACAGACAGACAGACAGACAGACAGACAGACAGATAGATAGATAGATAGATAGATAGATAGATAGATAGATAGATAGATACATTGTATATCCAATTAACCTTTCAGCATGTATTTGGAGTGTAAGAGGAAACCCACGCAGGCACAGGGAGAATTAGCTGTGAAAATAAATATTTACTTTAAAAAATGCCAGTGGTTTATGATACACAGTGCTTTAGCAAACTAAATGTCATTATTTCAATTATCTAAATTTCAGCCATAAAACAGAAAGATTTTTTTTATATGGCACTTCAACATTTTTTACTGACTTTTTTGCTGTCAGCTATAAAATATGCAATTATTATTTTTCTGTGTTTTCGTTGTATTCAAAAGGTTTGTGTATAGCCTTTATCTTCATAAGGTGAAAGGAGACAGGAGGTGCATGACATCTGAACTATCAACTCTCCAGATGCTCAGGGACTAGAACTTGTGACTAAGGAAAGCCTTTGGAAATCCCAAGTGGAGTACATTTTTTAGTAACCTGTCAGTTTATAACCAGGATTTATCCTTCCGCAATGGTTACTCAGCGTCAAGGACACTTGCAAGCAGTTCATCAATAGCTTTATTGCACCACAGTGCAACTTTATTAACAGGAGATGGGTATAACAGAATGACAGACAATTCTTGAGGTAGATTAACAAGCTGCCTCAGTCGTTTCAAATATAATCAACGCTTTGAATGAACACTTTTTTCTTGTAGGAACATGGGGTAACAGGAAATGGGTAACTAAGATAAATCTGCAATCCTTACCTGCAGTTTCAGACCTCTATTCGGTAACTCTTTTCTTGAGCAGCAGAATGCACAAACCTGACATACTTTGGTCCACTCTGACAATCCTTTGGTACAGAAGTAATTTTGCACTTATGATGAAGAAGGTATTAATTAGAAATGGTATCTCTTTTAAAGCTCATTCAGATGGATGGAGAGACCCATCATCCAAGTTGGCCCACTTTTTGCTACGTCTGCATCCACCTTGGAGCTGCGTTCAGGCAGTCTATAGAAATGGATGCAGAAGCAGTAGCTGCACGAACATGATTTCATGTCAAAATTTGACATGCGGGCAGAAGTGGGTGTACGGATCTGAACACACTGTTTTTGCATTTTGATGTGTGCACCCGCTCCTGCTCACAATATAAATGCTTTGAAAAAGGTGATCAGTGACCTCAATATTTGCAGGCACCATGGAGGCAAACATCTGAGAAAAATAATTTACCTTATATTTTCTCTCTGTAGCTCATTTTGCCAGTAGTGAGTTGACAGTCTACCAGCATTCAAATCTTTAAAGGGTTAATTCACCTTTTCAGAAAAAATGAAAAGGTGAAATAACACTGTACCCTCTTCCTACCTTCTCAGTTCCTGCTATACTTACCTCCTTGGGTGATGAGCTGTCAGTGCCCAATGCAACCAGTGTAGCACTCTTCTCTGTGCTTCTCCTTCATCTTTCCCCAGAGTAGCCAGGAAGGATTAGAACAGGGATTTCAAATTCCTTAACTGCTGCATCTGTTGAGCACTAACAGCTGATCACCCACAGAGAGAAGTGCAATGGGGAACTGGGGTGGGTGATGAGGGTGTGGGGTGTTTGGTGTTAATCCACCTATTCATTTTTATGGTGAACTAACACTTTAAAGCAGGGGTCTCCAATCTTTCTAAACAAATGGCTGGTTTACTTTCTTTGGGAGTAGATTGGGAGTAGAAAAGCTTCCGATGTCAGTAGGGAAAAAATAATGCCCCATCATTGGTGTCAGTTTGAAGAATTGTGCCCCATCCTTGGTGTCAGTGGGATGAATTGTGCCCCTTTGTTGGTGTCAGTGGGAGGAATTGTGCCCCATTGTTGTTGTCAGTGAGAAGAATTGTGCCCAATCACTGGTGTCATTGGGCTCAATTGTTGGTGTCATTGGGAGGAAATGTGCCCCTTCATTGGTGTCAATGGGGGAATTTTGCCCAATTGCTGGTATCAGTGAATGAAAAGCAAGGAAAGGACCACATCTGGCCCCAGGGCCACAGCTTGGAGACCACTGCTTTAAGGCAAACACAGAGCAGGTACACAGGAAAGAAGGAGGGGCGTGGGAGAGGAGAATGCCTGACCTGAACAACGTCAAGGGGATCTTTTATGAACATCGAGAATTAATTTCCACACAGTGCCTGCATCTACATAGGTAACAAATTGTTTTGAAGCTTATTTACAGCTTGTTAAGAATATGTAAGTGCCATACTTTAATGTTTGTAACCTGTCCACAGTTCCACTTTAAGTATCAACTTTTTCTACAAAATAGGTAGGTTTTTAATTGCTCTTTCAGTCCAATGTACGTATAGGTATAGTTTAAACAACTAGTTTGTAAAATCATTCAGTACAGAATACATTCTCATTCTATTTAATTAAGAAAGTTACCTGCTGGGTGGAGATTCAGTGCTGGAAGCACCTCGATCATCAAGATCTTTCATGTTATTCTGATTCTCATAAGACCTTGCCAGGTTGGATATGTTTTTTCCATAACCTGAGACTTTGAGTAACATCCTAGCAGTATGCATCTTGCCTAAAGCTATTTCTGATTTTGCCCCATTGGAGCTACAGCTTCAGGTATCTACATCTTCAGGTATGCGTACATGGCATATGAGCCCCTTTTGGCTTTCTGACCATATGGTCTTATATAAGTGTAGAGATGATATGAGACATTTTTGGCTAGAAAAAAATCAGGGGGCCTCCAAAAGAATACAGTGGGATGCCTTTAAGGTGGTCATGTAGGGTTCATCCATGAAAGAAGTCCAAGAGCTAAAAAAAAAGGCAACGACTCCAATCTTCTCACTCTGTCACAAAGGGTCTCTGACTTAGGAGCACAGTATTTTTCTGATACCTCCCCTGCTAACTATTGACAATGGAAACATGCTGAATGGGAATATATTTTAGCCTTTATGGATAAAACACAGAAAAAACTCCTTTATTCAGCACATCATGTTTTTGAACAGAGGGATAAAAATGGGAAATTGCTGGTTTTCCTGAAACTGACTCGTGAAACCTTAGAATAGTGGATAGTGCGGGTGATATGTAAGAAACTAATGAATCTATTATGGCTGCTTTCCTGCAGTTTTACACTGATCTTTATACCTCTCAGGTACAATATATACCTGATGAGCTTTTAGATTATCTGCAATATGTAAACCTTCCTTCCCTTACTACTGAGGACAGAGATTAACTGGACACCCCGATTTCTGCTGATAAGCTGGAGCACATTTTGAGCCAGTTTGCTAAACATATTTAACACACTTAGATGGCCTGCCTATCGAATGGTATTTAACCCACAAAGAATTTGTGCTTCCTCGTTTGCTTTCTCTTTATAAGTACAGTTTAGAGGAACAATCTCTCCCTGAGTCTATGCAAGAAGCTCTTATTGTTTTAATCCCCATGCCTAATAAAGATTCCCAATATTGTGAGTCTTACCGCCCTATATCCCTAATTAACACAGATCTTAAGATCCCATCCAAAATATTTGCCACCAGATTAAACTTGGCAGTTTCCCATCTGATTAAATCTGATCAAAATGGCTTTAATCTGGGCAGGTCTACTTATATTAATTTTAAGGAGGCTGTTCACTAACGTGCAAGTTCCCAATAGTTCAAATTCCCCTAGAGTGACACTCAAAAGTTTTTGATTCCATTGAATGGCAATATCTCTTTCAGGTACTACTCCCCAAGCGTATATAAGGATCAATGGTTGTATATCTACTCCCTTTTCCATCCAAGGAAGCACTAGACAGGGCTGTCCATTTTCACCCCTGTTGTTTGCGCTCATGATTGGACTCCTGGTGGAATTTCTTTGAGTTTTCTCTCTGATTAAAGAGATTCCGAAGGGCTCTCTGGAGGAAAGGGTATCATTATATGCAGACAATATGTTACTGTATATTTCAGACCCACTGCACAGTGTTACTGCTGCTCTGGAACTTATCCAGCAGTTTGGACACTACTCTGGGTTCAAGGTCAATTAGATGAAATTTTGTATATTTCCTATTGATGAAGACCCACATCTCCAGTTACCCCAGTCTTGTCCATTACAAATTACCCAGAAATTCAGATATTTGGGTGTTGATATCCAACTTCCATTGGCAAAGTATTTTGATAAAAATGTCCTCCCTTGCATCTCCACCTTTTACACTCAAAATTGTCATTGGATTAAGCTACCTCTCACCCTGTTGGGTTGTGTGAACCTATTCAAAATGGTCTTCCTGCCAAAATGTCTTTATATTCTTGCTAATTCCTCTGTAGATGTTTCCAAACACCAGGAAATTTACTCACTTCTCACTACCCTTCTTTGGCACCCTAAGGTACCCAGACTTTCTTTGGAGACTTTGCAGTTTCTTGTCTGGGAAGGGGGGGGGGGGTTCTGGCATTGCCAAATTTTCTCCTCTATTATTATGGCACCTGTGACGGAGGGTAGGCAGGACAGAACACATAAGGCAGATGGCAAACACACAAAGCTTTCTTAAGACAAATGACAGTCACTCATTGGGGGGATTGCAGGGAGTGGGACAGTGCCCAGTGTGGAAATAGCAAGGAGAGGGCTCAAAATAATTGTAATTCGTCCCCTAGGGCCAAGTTAGAGTCTCTAGCGATTTGTAATCCATGTAGGGAGCAGAGGGGGAACAGAGTTCAAGAACAGTCCAGGGGGAATAAAACAGGGGTGCATACACTCACGGCTCTGGCAGGGGTGTCCTGGCTCACAGCGGATGGCAGCAGGGGCAACCCTGCTTAGCACACAGCAACAGGGGTAGTTCTAGCACACAGCAACAGCAGGTAATCCCGGCTCCAGGGTATTAGGCAGAGTATCGTGGGGCCCACAGCAGACAGTCCTGACCAAGGGTATTAACAGAGTGTCAGTGGTACTCCCAGCCCTGGAGTAGTAGCAGAGTGTCAGCGGTACTCCCAGCCCTGGAGTATTAGCAGAGTGTCAGCAGTACTCTCAGCCCTGGAGTGTTAGCAGTGTCAGCGGTACTCCCAGCCCTGGAGTATTAGCAGTGTCAACGGTACTCCCAGCCCTGGAGTATTAGCAGAGTGTCAGCGGTACTCCCAGCCCTGGAGTTTTAGCGGTGTCAGCGGTACTCCCAGCCCTGGAGTATTAGCAGTGTCAGCGGTACTCCCAGCCCTGGAGTATAAGCAGTGTCAGAGGTACTCCCAGCCCTGGAGTATTAGCAGTGTCAGCGGTACTCCCAGCCCTGGAGTATTAGCAGTGTCAGCGGTACTCCCAGCCCCGGAGTATTAGCAGAGTTTCAGCGCTACTCCCAGCCCTGGAGTATTAGCAGTGTCAGCGGTACTCCCAGCCCTGGAGTATTAGCAGTGTCAGAGATAGCAATTCTCCCCCCCAAGTCCTGGGTGACTGCAGAGGGCAGCTGGTGTATCTCTACCTTATCCTGGGGATCTGCAGAGTGGCAGCTTGCGGAGGTCTCCCCCTTCTCTGGGGTTTGCGGTGTTCAGCTGGCGTGGTTCTCCCCCTTCTCTGGGGTGTGCAGAGCGGCAGCTTGCGGAGGCTCCCACTTATCCTGGACTGGTCTATGCAGAGTGGCCATGAGGGTCCTGCCTCAGCTGGGATCCCTCTGTGGCTTGGCAGCGGAATGAATGACCGGGGAGCCCGGCATCGGTCTCTTAAACCGATGCAGGATGCTTCCCGGTTGTCCTGGCAATGGTGGGTGAGCCGTGGGCGGCATGCCTCGTCGCTCGGCAATGGGGCACGCCCCCCTGGACACGGGTCACACTCTCGAGAGCGCGGCCTTTGTCCGGCGATATATGCAAGCATGGGAACTCGTCGTGCCCACGCTGCAGATGCCGGGGCCGTGCGGCGTCAGCCTGACACCGCAACCCGGAAACATCCCCGCGGGAGGTTCGCACCTCTCCGCAGAGAGTTGTGAATCCTCACAGTGAGGCGGCTATCTTCCCCCGCCAGATGGGTGGAAGATAGTGAGAGTATGACAGGAGTCACACCTCTCGTCCTCCGCAGCTCGGCTTCAAAGAGGATGAGAGGTGGAGGGGGGTCATTTGGGCAGAGCAAGGGAGGGGGAGAGCACCTAAACCGTGACACCGCCCAATTGGTTTACTTCATTGGTGGCTTTTCCCCCAACAGAGCAACGCAGACACTGAAGCCAAAGCAGCAGCGGTCTGCTCATTTGAGTCTTTTGGTAATCTTGTTTACAGACAAACACATAACACTACCACAGGGATTGTTACTCTAAAGGCCTCTTTGTGAATTTACAACCACTGCTTAAATATTTTAGGTGAAGCCAAGCACCCCTGCTCCCCCAACCAGCTGTTATGGTTTAATCCCCATTTGCCACACGTCTATGACCTACCAGATAGTCTGCATTGGGCTAGGTACAGTTTACCTGTCTTCATCAATTATATCAAGGGGGTATATTTAAAACTTTTCTACACTTGCCAAGAACACTACATATCCCACTGGGGTGGCACTTCAGGTACTTACAATTAACGCGACGCGGCAGAGGAGCGTCCGGGACCCCGGGAGGTGCTTTTAAGTAACTCTAAACTGGAGAGTGCACTTCTTTCATCTAATCACACACAGCTTATTTCTACTTACTACTCCTTACTACTAGACAGACCCTCTGGTCAGCTAACTAAAGAACAAGAAACGTGGCTGGTTGATATCCCAGACCTCTCTCTAGATGACTGAAAGGAGGCGTATGCCTCATATCCCAATACTGTAATCTCTGCTAGGGACAAGCTCATACAATTGAGATACTTACACAGAACATATTATACATCTAAGCATTTATTTCTTATATGCAAACGCGCCACCCCCACATTCCATAAATGTGAGTCAGAACAAGGGGACTTTATGCATATGGTTTAGTCATGCTATAAGGTCAGGTCATTTTGGTCTGAGATTACTGTATTTATTTCAGTTCATGTTGATATTCCCAATGTCTGTAGCCTAAGTGGTGTCTTCTCGGGGTATTTGATGATATTAAACTGACTGCTAAAGCTAAACGATCCTTACAAATATTGCTCTATTGGATCAGGGAAGACCATTGCATACTGACCTCCTGCACATTGGTTTGTGGAAATGTTTAATTAATCAAAACTTCCCAATGTATAAGCAAACTTATGAGGTGAGAGGGTGTCCAGGGAAGTTTACTAGACTCTGGGGACCCTGGATGGACACAAAAGACACCAGTGACTCTCTTCTACATTTGGTCTCTGACCCCATACCTTAGTTACCATCTGCTTTAAATCAAACCCTCCCCTCCCTCCTCCCCCTGTTCTTGCTACTACCCCTGTTTGGGCTGGAACTCAGAGTGTTGTTATGACATTTGGGACAACTACTAGCATTGTGCCCTTCTCTTTCTTTTTCCTTTAGTAACTTTTTATGATGCTGGGTGCCTTGTGATCTACTTGTTTAATGTAAGTTTTTTCATCTTCTTTGATTTTTCTGTGTATATACATGGATGTACCTATTTGTTGCTGCAGTATGTGTGGAATTTTTAGACTTTGATGCTCCAGAGCTGTGACAATTCCCTTTGTATGCACTGTTTTCTGGATAGTACTTTGCCATTGTATTGGCTTGACAAGTATAAATTGTATGTGCAATTGTTTTTCAAGTGTAAAAAAAAAGAAAGAAAGAAGGAAAGAAAGAAAGAAAGAAAGAAAGAAAGAAAGAAAGTTACCTGCCATTGAACATTTCCAAGTTTGGATTTGTCCTTCTTTAAGGCCAAAATAACTACTAAACTAGACAGATTATTTTAACTGTGGTTTGAGAAGGGACAAATAAGATACACAATGTCATAACTAAAACTTGTTTAATTAATGTGTATCTACACTATCTAAACAAAAAGGTAATTGCATAGAAAATGGTAAAACGAGCGCTGGGTGAAAAATATTGGTGAATGGTAAGAAGCTGCTGGCATAAAAGGAAAAACCTCAAAAACCTCCTCATAAAATGCTTGAACATAAAAGATGCAGCACTAAAAACAGAATAATAAAATATGTAATAAAGTGTACATGATATACGTGTGCAAATGAGCAGAAAGACTTGGTGCCGAAGCCAATGATGTAAAGCAATATTGGATTAGAAAAAAGTGCATATAGTGACAATGGTGCCAAAGTCAATCTATCCGTTGGTGTTGCAAAATGATAAGAACAATCCGTGACATCTGTGGTATAGAAAGTGAATGTCGATTGCACTAACCAGATAGCGCAATTTATTGCACATTGGAGTAAATAGGACCTACTCCTAGTCATCTGGGTCTGAAGCACTGCAAATTGAATGGTCACCAGGTCAGCAACATCCAGGTACTCTGCGTCCAAAGATCATCTCCAGATATTCCGTCATCAGCCACCAGAGGGATGTTACACGCTCTCATATATCAGGAATCACCTCCCGTTATCAGCCACCAGGGGGATGTTGCACACTCTCATGTGTCAGGAATCACCTTAGGGGGGGCTCGTAGAAAAAACAAGCCCAGGAGAGAGGTATCCAATAGTGTAGTATTTTTATTAAAAGGGTGCAGTATAAAAACAAGTAAACAACTTACATAAAATTCCAAGATGGTCACCAGTCATTCATAGGGACGCGCCACAGAGTGACCCTAGCCCGCACGGTTCCTGTGAATGACCGGTGGCCATATTTTATGTTCAAGCAAAAAGGTAATTTCAGCTTACCAATTCTTAGGTGTGGTGGCTGTTTTCGTTTTACTGTTGCAGTGTTATTTCTTTTTCTTTTTCACTGGGCAATGGTGCAAATAACACACTTCCTATGCCTTTATGTTTACACTCACTTTTCTTTCGTAGCTATTACAGTTATTAATGATTTATGGAGCTAGTAGTTTACAAATGAGAGGTAACATTGCTCATGCTGTCTAATAGGCTCACAGCAAGTGACATGGACACTACATTTTTGGCAAGTTTAATGGGCATTTTCTGTACATGTTTAAAATGTACTTAGCCTGAAAAATGAAAACTAATGCAGCCAATGCATCTAAGGATTGGTAAGCGGCAATATTATTAATATTATTTTACATAGAATTTGTATAGCACTAACATTTTGTGCAGCGCTTTAGAAAATAAAAGAAACCCAGTACAATACAGTCAATACAATTCAAGGCAAGAGGGCTGGGAGTGCCCTGCTCATAAAAAAAAAATAAAATACAGTTGTTAGGTAGAAGTCGCATACCTGGCAGAAGAGCCTGAAGAATTGAGGGTGTCCTCTTTTACACCTCTGGATCAGGGAAGAGCAAACAAGTGGCACAAGGTCATGGAGTGGCATTATTTTTAATAAATGCTAATGCAAGAGGATGGAAGTCTCTGGATCTGTCAATGATGTGTAGCCTACCTTCTGGGGGTGTTGGATAGGGGACCAGCACTGACTTAACTAGCAGGAGCACTGCAGGAAAGTGTTACAACCACAGGACCAGCAGACAGGGAATAAACTGATGCATTAGTTGTGGGGCTCAGGCTGGAATATAGGCTGGAGCATCAACTGAGGTAGGCTGGCAGTTAACTGTGGCACAACTGGTGTGAAGTCAGGCAGGCCGGGTCAGCATCTGGTAGTCAGATCAGGTACAGTAATGTCAGCAGAAGCAAACTTGGGGTTCAGGTCAGAATCAGTAATGAATGAGGAGGGCAAAAGCTGAAGGAGCAGTCAGAGGTATAGTGAAGGTGCTAGGCAAGGGTGGTACAGGCAGATAGCAGGAGCAGGTCAGAGGAAGCCAGGTCGGTAGCAGGTAGTGGGATATGAAGTCACATTTCACAAATTCAAGGGTAACACTGTAGACAAGATAGCACTAGCTATACGCAGCTGGCCAGTTTAAAAAAAATATGGATGCCAACATTGCCAACAGACGTCTTTACCTTCTTATATATGCCCACGCATGCACACATGCATCTGTGAATAAAAATCAAGTGCCAGTAGCATTCCTTTTGTGAGGCCATAAGCCAGCTTCATCTGTACATAGATGCTCACATTTATTGCCTAAAGGTAGGCAGAGTAGAAAATAACTGTTCAAGTTGGGGAAAGACGTTCCAGAGGGCAGAATATATCGTACATTGTTATATATTTGTTTTTAGATGTAGGTACACTTTGATAACTATATTTTTGTATCTCTCCCTGTTTGCCAAGCTAGGTGCATAGTTTCACTGTTTTATTATATGGCCATTTTCTGTAACAATCAACTACTAAGGGTAGTAACAAACTATTTTGAAAAAAATTAAATTTATTGGTTTACCTTGATCCAGTTCTAAACTTATTACATCATGAAATATATCAGCACTAATAAACAGATTTTCACATTTTCAAGATTTTTATGTTTATTTTTAGTAATGCTTTTAGTAGCCTCCCTAGCGGTCTGATTATGTCAGTATTTCTGTGCTCAAAGCAGTACTTTTTTTGCATGGAAATATGTATTTTTTTATTGTAATTTTTAGGAATAACTCACTGGAATCTGTCCGAACAAGAGTCTAGTAAACTGGTAAGTGCCAGAAAAAAAGTGCCAAAGTCTATATAATGAATAGTGATCCTTCGTGTGTCTTCTGGTGATCAAATATTCAAATTATACACTCACCAGATGCATAATTCCAATATGCATTTAGAAGACTTATCACATCTCAAGGTCTCAAATGGAATCCTCTTAAGGACTTGTCTATCATCTTTGGGCTTCCCTCTGGGCACCTCTGTCCATCTGAGGTTCCCTTTGGATCATGCGATAAAGCACCTCTCAGCTACCTTCTCTGGTGGCTCTGTGGGTGGTGGACTCAACACGAGTCCTGGTGTCAGCTGTCACACTGCTGGCTACCTCCGCACATTCCCGCAGCCGCAACACCCGGCACTACGAGCTTTCCCTTCTCACATCCTGGTCCCCCTCTACCGCATCTGATTGGAGCCCCGAGTATGAAAAGTGTAGCTCGGGGTTATTGCTTGTGGTGCTGAAACTTTACCCCGAGCTACACTCGGGAATACCGCCAGGGAGGTTAATGCAATCCTTTAGAATCCTATTAAAGTGTTTACACACAACAGATGTCTGACTTACATTCATCTTTGATTTCCAAGCTTTGATTATGTAACTTCATAAAATATTGGTACAACATCTACTGTACATCAGCTATGTGGAATTGAGGCAGTATATATTAAACTTAATAAACATAAGAAACAGCACAGTCTGTTACGGTATTTAATTCCTTTAGATGTATTGGGTAGATGTCACCTGGACAGGTGATTATTTAATTATAATGCTACTAGCTTCTGTGTGCTACTATTGGTGGTCACAGGTTAGTAAATTGCATATTTCACATTTGTCTGTGAAAATACTGCTAAAATGTATTTTATGACTTAAGCTTTTTTCCTATGGCTAATTTCCATAGACAATCTTTTCCAACAACTGTAATTCTATATACAGTGCTGTGAAAAAGTATTTGCCCCCTTCCTGATTTTTTTTTTTCATATTTGTCACACTTAAATGATTCAGAACATCAAACAAATGTTAACAGTACACAAAGATAACCTGAGTTAATACAAAATGCAGATTTAAATGATTTCATTTATTAAGGGAAAAATTCTGTCCAAACCTGCCTGGCCCTACGTGAAAAAGTTATTGCCCCCTAAAGCCCCTGCTGCATAACCCAAGATCCCTTGAGCTTGGTGTCACGAACTGATGACCAAACATTTTCCTTCAAGATTTTATGGTAGAGAGCAGAATTCATGGTTTCATCAATTATGGCAAGTTTTCCAAGTCCTGAAGCTGCAAAGCAGCCCCAGACCATCGCACTACCAGCACCATGTTTGACTATTCTTTTTATGAAATGCTGTGTTAGTTTTTCTCCAGATGTAATGGGATGCACACCTTCCAGAAAGTTCAACTTTTTTCTCATCAGTCCATAGAATATTTGCCCAGAAGCCTTGGGGATAATCAGAATGTTTTTTGGTAGATGTGAGGTGAGCCTTTGTGTTCTTTTTGGTCATCAGTGACTTTCACTCCCACTTGGAACTCCCATGAATGCCATTTTTCCCAGTCTCTTTCTTATTGTTGAATAATGAACACTGACCTTAGCTGAGGAAAATGAGGCCTGAAGCTCTTTAGATGCTGTTCTTGGTTCTTTTATGACCTTCTGGATGAGATGTTTTTCTCTTAGAGACATTTTAGTAGGCCAGCCACTCCTGGAAAGGTTCACCACTGTTCTAAATTTTCTCCATTTGTGGATAATGGATCTCTTTATGGTTTGCTGGAGTTACTTTGTTTGTCATCTGTTCTTGAATTTCTTTAGATTGCAGCATGATGTGTTGCATTTTTAGATCTTTTAGCTTGCTTCACATTGTCAAACAGCTTCTATTTAAGTGATTTCTTGATTCAACAGGTCTGGCAATAATCATACCTGGGTGTGGGTTTTTTTTAAAAAAGTGGTTAATCACAGTTCATTCATGATTTAGCAAGGGAAATGGGAGGGGGGGGGGGGTCGATAACTTTTTCACGCAGGGCCATTTGGACAGCTTTATACCCTTAATAAATAAAATTACCATGTAAAAACTGCATTTAGTATTTACTTGGGTTATCTTTGTGTAGTATTGAAATTTGTTTGATGATATGAATCATGTAAGTGTGACAAATATGCAAAATAAAAAAAAAGGAAGGGGCAAATACTTATTTCACAACACACACACACACACACACACACACAAACCCCTATATATATATATATATATATATATATATATATATATATAGTGAAAGAGAGAAAGAGAACATTCAAGTCAAATCAAAACTTTTGAGTTTATATATAATATAATAAAAGAACAAATTTCAAGGGATGGAAACTGCGTTTATTTTTCGGCTTACTTCCCTGCCACATTTTTGCACTTATCCTAATGCCTGGAAAGCTTCAGCAAAGAAAGATTTGTCAGTTCACCTGAACCATCCTAGGACAGCCTGCTTCAATTCGCCATCATTATGTTTATTGTTTCCACAGAAAGATTTGTTTCTTGTGCAATTTCATGACAGGTTATGCGTCACTTATCCAGGATCAGTTGTTTTAAAGTTTGTTACCTTAATATGACACTAAATAATATCTTTATTCTCCAAAAATAATTTGTACACATTCAGCAATTAATGGCCCTATAATCCATTTCTCATGAATTTGATGTTTTTATGTGTTTTTACTGTGTTTTTCTGACTCTTTATAATGTCCCCTGTGAGCTCTAAACCTTTTCTTTCCCCCTCACCTCCTTTCATTTCGGATGATCAGTGCATTTTAGTTGCAGTCATGTGCACTGCTCTATACACACAGGGAGGTTGGATTGTTAAAGGCAGACAGACTGAGCACTTTGCAAGTGTAGTTGTTCCAGAGCTTAGTAAATGTGGTAAAGCTCTGCTGACTTTCATCATCCAGTCATGTGCCACCATTTTTTTTCTTGCATTTGGAGTTTTCGAGAAGGCTTGGGTCAATAGAAGGTACTTTTTGAGTTAGGAATGCATACTTGAATTTTTTTACCAGAGTTTGGTGTCACATTAAGATCCTGCCAGTAACAGTATTCCTGCAGATTGACAACATTAAACCTATGCTTCACAATTATTAGCAGTGTTGGTATTCTTCTTGAGCGCACCTTCAGCTGGTCATTGGGCTGCCTATCAGGTCTATCAGATAGTCAGCACAACTCTCAATGGAAGGAGGTCACATAAATGAAAAAGAGCATCCCAACTGCCATTGGACTATCCTTTTGTAAATAATAAGTGTAAAACTGGTATAATGGTAAAGAGGAGTCATTGACCAGGAACAAGCATTTCCTATGACTTGACATGCTGCATGCCTTCTCCAGGTTAGTGAGACTGAAAGTGTTGAGACATTAGGCAGTTAGCATTTCAGATGAAGGTAGGCAATAACAACCTTGATATTTTTTTCAGTATAGGTTTAAAAACAAAACGTAGTTTTTAAAAGTACCAAAATAATTATCACTTGAAAATAAAGCCAATGTTTTAACATAAAACATAATATTGGCTTTCACAGTATACACTATATCATTATACCTAATAATAAATTCACATCACTCTTTTTATTCTACATTAAAATACTAAAATACTATACAATGAAAATAAAATTATTTAGCTATTTCAACAGAAAATAATAGTTGTCATTTATAAAAATCTAAAAACATAAATGAGCGTTTAATAAACACTTTAAGCACCTCTTGTAATAAGTCTTGGTGAATTTTTCCACGTTGTCATTTCAGCTGCATTTTAATTAGGGTAGATATGCTTTATAGATGCAATTCACAGCCTATGTAATCTAACATTTCTGTCTGTAGTACATTTGATTTCTTTTATCCTGGAGCTCTTATTACAATAGACAAAGAGTGGGATCATTCACAGCTCATTTCATTTGAATATTTGGTTTAAAAGCCTTTAAAATGGTTGCCCATCATTTTCACATTGCTAAATACAGAGATTCATTTACTTTTTAAGGTGTTCATTCCCATTGAAAAATCTGCTGTTGTGTTATACATCTTGCTGAAATTAAGCATAGCCTCTAGTGATGTTGAAAGAACTATCAAGGAATTTGTTCTCTGATAGATCTTACTTTGCCTTATGAGAACATGTAGAGCTTATTAGCCACTATCAAAACATACTTTAGAGTATCATAAACAAGTTCTCCTGGCAGACTGAAGCAATGACAGCATTCCGCTAAGTATAAATGCATTGCTTTCACCTGGAGAAAATATCCAGACTATATGATTGCCATACATTTCAATGTAGAAAGGATAGTATCTCTATGCTAGTTATAGTGCAACTCCAGCTTCCAAAGGCATTTTAAATATTCAACGCCCAGCACACGGTAAACTAATAAAGTAGCTCATACTGCAATGCTCATTCTCCACCCTTGAGCTGTCCCCAACAGATTCACTGTCTGCCTTATTGTCTTCTGGAATACTTCATATGGGACAAAATGCGTAGGATGGAGCTTCTTGCTGAATCCATACCAGAAGCGACCTAGATGTTATTGCTGTTCACTGGCTAATGCAGTATTTCAAAGCGCAATACTGTTTTTATTATATGTGAGTGCAATATTTTACATAATAAAAGTACCAGAAATTTTTTCTATGCCATGTGGGGCATTTTATTTTTTATATTGTTTGTTTTTCCTCTGAGTTCATGCTGCTGTGGACTGGAGGTGGTGGTTTGAGAACGCTGATGTGTGATGGTTTCGTGGAGGAGATAGAGAGACGCTATTGATGTCTAATTGCATTGCCTATGACTTCTTTTTAAATAGGGGGTTATAGCTACAGTATATGGTAAGACTGTAGACCTCTGGCTCTGAGGAAGAGGTACAACCTCGAAACGCATCAGACACCAGCTATCCAGAGGTCTACAGTCCCCCACCAGACCACCTTCAGGGGTTTTGGACCACATTGCATCCTTTGTGACATACTTTCCATTTGATTTTATTTCTCTTGTGAGTATTTTACAATTTATAATAAATCTAATTTTTATAGGTAATGCACTAGGCCTGTGCACCCCCTCTTTGTTTCTTATATACTATCTGGGTGATGGTTTGGATACGCTTGGCACCTTTCTTGGATGAGAAGAATTATCTTGTTTGTACATTTAAAAGGAACTTTATTTTTTCCTAACTTTTGGGGACTTTGTGCAAGTTTCACATACGCTTTTCAATCATTTATTTTTCATTTTTAGGAAATATTTGGATGAGTTTGAATATTTATATATTATCAGATAACTTCAATGTGTTAATTTTTTATTTATTGATATGAGCTAATATTATAATTCATTTTCTAACATAACACTGAAGGTTTTGTACTTCTGTTCTAAGGTTTTAGATACCCTGCATTGAGAGGGTCAGTTTAGGGAGATTGAAAACTTTTAAAAGTACATAATTATGTCAAAGCTTATAATCAATATTTACATACACTTTAAAATGCATATGGTGTATATATTAGATGTGTAGTTTTTTTTCTTATGAAATTGTATTATTTTATATTTAAATATTTTTATTGAAGGATTTTAACATACAGATAGATGTATATTAACATTAACATGGAGGAGGTTTACAATCAGTTAATACAGTTGATAGATACGAAAAAGATCCCCACCATTTGGCTGAGGTAACTGCAGACTTATGTCACCTTTACATGTGAGGTATGCTCGGTGTGGTGTGAACCATGCTTAGGTAGCAGTTAGGTACAAATAGAAGAAGGGGCAGGGGGTGAGGGTGGGGGAGGGAAAAAAAGGGGGGGGCACCAGTCAGGTGTATAGATCATAGTGTGGTGTTATTCTGTAGTTATCATTTTATTGAACAATTAGGGTTTTTTAACCATCGAGACCATTGAAATTTAAATTTGTGGTAGGAGGAGTTGTGGACGGCTGTTCTTCTTTCCATCTCACATTGAAGGTTAAGGTCAGATATGAGAAGTGAAAGAGAGGGAGTTTTGGTGGATCTCCATAGTTTAGTAATGTTAATTTTTGCGGCTGCTAATGTGTGAATAATGATGGTGCGTGAGTCTGTAGGAAATTTATCTATTCCTATGTGTAGGAGAGCAAGAGCGGGGTTTGGAGTCATTGGTGTTTCAGTGATTGAGGAGATCAGTTCAAAGACTCTATTCCAGTAGGATTTGAAGGATTTACATGTCTAAAGTAAGTGAAGAAGTGATCCTGTGTCTCCGCATTGTCTCCAGCAAGTAGGTGAGTGCTGAGGGTAAAACAAGGCTAGTTTAACAGGCGTTAGATACCACTAGTGTAAAATTTTCATGTATGTTTCCCAGTGGGAACTACATCTAGAGGCTTTGTGGGTGATAGTGAACGTTCTTTCCCAAGTATGTGGGCGTATTGGTTGAAGAAGGATTTTTTCCCAATTGGTTAGGGAGCTAGTGTGCAGAGTAAATTGTGCTTCGGTTATAAGCGTATAGAAGGTTGAGATTCCTTTCTTTGGATATTGTGCCTTATGAAAGAAGTGGTATGAGATTGCAGGAATTGTTATTTCAAGTGGTATATTTGTTTTGAGTAGGGAATGGGCTATTCGTATGTAGGTAAAGTTTTCTTTGTCAGGGAGGTGGAATTTCTTTTGGATAGTGGAAAAGGAGTCTGGTTTGTGTTTAGTGTATAAATCTTGGATATGAGATATGCCTCGATTCTCCCATGGTGTTAGATTTAGGGATGGAGTGATGAAGTGTAAGGTGGAAATTGGCGTAGGGATTCGTTTATTGTCTGTATCTATCTGGTTGTAGGTTAAAAGGTCATACCAGGCGTGTAAGGAGGCTTGTATACAAGGATGTTTGTGTTGGGGTTTAGGTTGAGATGCTTGGGGTAGGAACAGCATTTTTGTAATTGTGTGCGGTAGGTGTGGGGAGGTTTCCATGGTGGTCCAAGTTTTTTCATTAGTAGGATGCCTCCGGAAAAAGAGCTGGTCTAGCAAGGTGGCGTGGTAGTATGATTTTAAGTGTGAGAGACTGGCTCCTTCTCTAGAGGCTGGGTGTATTAGGAGGCTTGTGGTACATCTGGGTTTCTTTGAGTTCCAGATGAATCTGGCTAATATTGCTTGGAGATTGGAAAAGAAGGTGCTGGGAACTGGGATAGGGAGTGTGCGAAAAATATAAAGTATTTTGGGAAGTATGCACATTTTTAAAGTTGCTATTCTGCCCATTGTCGACAGAGTTGATGTACATAGATTCTTGAGTTCTTGTGGGATGGTTTCAAGTAGCAGTTTGTGGTTGGCAGTATAAAGTTGGTTAGTTGTAGTGGTGAGTTTAATCCCTAATTAAGGCATGCTGTGTTGTTCCCAAGTGTACGGGAAGTGTTTAGTGAGTATATTCTTGATCTTGGTGGGTGTATAGAGATTTAAGATAGATGATTTGGGTTCATTGAGTTTGTAGTAAGAGACTTATGAATATGTGTATGTATGGGTTGGAGCGATTTATAGGGATTTGTGATCATTAGGATGATATCGTCCGCAAAAAGGCTGATTTTGTGTTCTTTTTTAAGGTGAGTAATTCCAGTGAATGTTGGGTCATCTCTAAGTTTAGATGCTAACGGTTCAATGAGTAAGGTAAGAATTATGAGGGATAGGGGGCATCCCTGTCTGGTGCTGTTGGATATATAAAAGGGTTGTGAAAGTGTGCCATTGGTTAGAACTTTGGCAGAAGGGTTGGAATAGAGTGATAGGATTGCCGATAACATCCAGTCTGTAATTTCAAATTTTAGGAGTGTAAGTTTCATGAATTGTCAATGAATTCGGTCAAATGCTTTTTCTGTATCTAGTGATAAGAGTAAGGAGGGTTGGCTAGTGGATTCAAGATTGTGTAGGAGGGATATGATTTGTCTGGTAGCGTCTTGTGCTTGTCGGCCAGGGATAAATCCTACTTGGTCTGGGTGGATTAATGTAGGTAGGTGGGGGAGTAATCTTTGGACAATTATTTTGGCGTATAGTTTTATATCTGTGTTTAGTAGTGAGATTGGTCTGTAGTTCTGGACCAATTGGGGATCTTTAGTTGTGATTATTGATTGTAGCATTTCGGTAGGAAATTTACCCGTAGAGGCAATGTGGTTATATTGGACAGTTAGATGTGGTGAGAGATTGGGTGCGAATATTTTGTAGAATTCGTTCGTGAAACCATCATTTCCTGGCGATTTTTTTAGAGGTAGGGTTTTTATAGTTTTTTCTACCTCTACAGGTGAAATCGGTATGGAGAGAGATGTGAGTCGAGATGGTGTGAGTCGAGGAAGGTTGGTGGTAGCTAGAAAGTTTTGAATGGATATAGTCGTCGGTTGGGTTGTGATTGGGTCGTCTTTAATATTGTATACATTTTGGTAATAGGTCGCAAAAGCGTTGGCTATGTCTTGTGGGTTTGTAAGCGGGGTGTGTGTGGTTGGGTGTTGGATTGTGGAGATTTTAGATTTGAGTCGTTTTTGTTTAATGATTTTCGTTAAGAGTGAGTTTGCTTTGTTACCGAGTGCGTAAAATTTGGATTTTGTTTTTTGGAGGATAATGTCATATTTGTGGAGTAAGATAGTGCACAGTTTGTTTCTGTGTAGGGTCAAGGCTGCGGATGTGGAGGGATTTGGGTTTTTTTTGTTGATTTCTTCATTTAGTTTGATGGAGGTTAATAATTGATTGATTTGTTGGGACCGTTGCCTATTGATACAGGAGTTTAGTTGTATGAGGATACCTCTCATGTAAGACTTGTAAGCGGGCCATATTGTGGTGATAGAAATGTCGGGAGTAGAATTACTGTCAAAAAATAAATTGTGGGCTTCTAACAGGTGTTTCTGGTTTTCTGGGTTCTTCAGGATTGTAGAGTTTAGTCTCCAGATGGGCGGGATTGCTGAGTGTTGATTGTTGTCTAAGGATATGTTGATTGGAACGTGGTATGACCAGGTTATGCTGCCGATTGTGGACAATATCACGTGTTGTAATGTCCATTTGTATGTGATGAAAAAATCGATTCTGGAGTAGGAGAGGTGGGAAGGGGAGTAGTAGGTGTAGTCTCTCTCATTGCCGTGGTGACATCTCCAGATGTCGTAAAAATCGTGGTTGTGCAGAAAGTGGTTGAAATTTAGTTTAGGGGATCTTTTGTTGGACGACGAATCTAAGAGAGGGTTGCCAATAACGTTGAAGTCTCCGCCAATGATGAGTCTGCCTTGTTTATGAGTCGAGATGATAGTGTATAGCTTGTGGTAAAATTGCATCTGATTGTTGTTAGGACCGTAAATATTTACTAGAGTGTAGATAATGTCATTGATTTGGCAAACTAGGATATGGTAGCGACTGTGCGGGTCGGCGATTTCTGAAATGTTTCGGAATTGAACAGAATCTCTTATAGCTGTAATGACACCGTTCTTTTTCTTGAGATTAGTAGCCATATAGATATGTGAGAATCGATGGAGTTGTAGCCTGGGGGTCTTGTTTGTAGCGAAGTGGGTTTCCTGTAAGAAGAGTATGTTGGCCTGGAACATTCAGGTTTCTTTTTGAAGCATCGATCTTTTGAAGGGAGAATTTAAGCCACGTACATTGAGAGATGTAATATTAATCATTATGTAAATCTCGTGTTTGGTGAAAAAAATTATTGAGTTGTTGTTTGAGAAAATCGCGATTGGATGAATGCAGCTAGGAGAAGGAGGGTGTTGTCAACGTTATGATACAGACTAGGCTCGATCGAGGAATTAGGGTGAGTATTCCAGAAAAGTTTGTTGATGGTGAATACTGAAGTGTAGATGATTGACTGGTGGTACCAAGGGAGGAAAGGAAAGGGGAGGTAGAAAAAGATAAAAAAAAAACTTATAATGCAAGTGACCTGAGTAGCTTGACTTGCTACTTCAGAACTGGGGGGTTTGAACAGGCTTTGACCATGAAAAAGGTCATGTCAAACATTTTCTTGTAACATGAACATTGTCGGAACATGGCCGATCGCCAGAAAATAGTAGATCGGGATATAACATCCGAGATGAAGTATAGGTGCTGCATAAAAAGTGTGCTGCGTTGCTTATTATTCTGCCTCCATATGTTGGACATTGGTAGGTGTAGATTGCTGTGTGTCCGAGGATAGTATGTTCCAAGCTTTAAGTAGGTCTAGGCCCGCTTCGAGGGTTTTGATTGTGAAGATTCTGCCTTGTTGCTTCACGGTTAGCTTCGTGGGAAAAGCCCATTGATAGCCTATGCCATGGTTTCTTAGGGCTTTGGTGATAGTAATAATTTTTTTCCTGTTAAGGCCTTTGACAGGTCTGCAAATGGTCGGATATTCGCATGTGAAGGTGGGAGCGGAGGTGGCTTTCTGGCTGCCAACATAATTTTTTCTTTAATATGGTAGAAATGTATACGCGCCAGAACATCTCTTGGGATAGATGCTGACAGAAATGAAGGTTTAGGTAGTCGGTGGGCTCAGTCGATCGCAAGCTCCATGTCAGAAAGCGGTGGGATGAGGAGTTTAATATATTGCTGTATATAGGGTAGCAGTGCCTCGTTAGTGATGTTTTCGGGGATGCCTCTGAATTTGATATTGTTATGCCTTGATCGATCTTCCAGATCGGCTAGTTTCAGATTGATTTGTTCGATGTCAGAGGAATGTGCATCAATCAGGTCATTATGTGCCGTAATTATTTCTCCCATTCTAGCCTCAATATGGAGTAATCTGTGTTCTTGTTGCTGAACCACGTTAGTGATTTTGGCTAGTGATGACGATATATCGTTATGCAGGGTTTGTCTGAGTGATGAAAGCATGTTTTTCATGCATAACTCAGTGATGGGCTGATCTGACGCAGGGAATGCTTCTATGTCAGGCAGGTCAGTATTAAGCTGAGGTGACGGATGGCTTAGGGCCTGGTAGGTAAAAGGCTGTTCGGGGTCAAGCCGCGGCCTAGACTTAGCTGGGCTGCTAGTGGTGGTGGACATAGGGGGTGATGACTCACCAGGGTCCCCTGGATACAGCGGGTATTGCAGTCTGCGATCCGTCTGCTGGGCTGTGTGGTCCCTCTCATGGCTGCCGCCGCTTCTCAGATCACTGCAGCCGGCGCCATCTTGGATCCCTACTGTGACAGAAGGGAAGAATTGTGTCAGTTTTCCCGGTTGCCCCGGGGTTTTTCTCCTGCGGGGCATAGCTGAGAAGGTCCGGGCACACTGTCTGATGCTTGCTGTGGGGTTTATATCCCTTGGGGCCGGTGTGAGGCGTGCTTGTTCTGGCGGGTGGATGGAGCTGTCAGCAATGCACGTCCATCCAGGAGCCAGCAGCGCATGCGCCCCTGAAATTGTATTATCTTATACAGTATAACAGATGCATTTAATTAATATATGTATAAAACTCAGAATACTGAGGAAAAATGCATTGGGTGAAAAAACAAAGATGTGAAAAGCGACATTGACCATATTTGGGTGAAATTTCAAATGTATTTAAAGTTACTCTATCAACATAATATTAAAACAGAGGGAAAATTGTGCCCACTTAGCTGGTGCCTCTGTGGCTGAAGTTGCCAATTTATTTGCCGTGTTGCGAGGTACAGTATCAAAGGTTATGATGGCATATACAGTTTCCGGGAAAACACCGTCTGATAAGCATACTGTAAGCGACAAAAGAGACAAAAGGACATTGCTCAGGATTGTGACCCGAAATAAGAAAACAACTGCTGCAAAATAGACTGCAGAGCTCAATCTCGGTCTTCATGGGACTGAGATTGAGCTCTGCAGTTACTTTTGCAGCAGTTGTTTTCTTATTCCGGGTCACAGTCCTGTGCAGTGTCTTTTTGTCTCTTCAGGTGAGTTGACCATGTTGACTGTGCTTATGCTTATCAGATAATGTTTTCCTGGAAACTGTATATCAGTGTTGGCAACCATCAGTATTTTTGCTGACAGCCAGTAAAAAATGGTAATTTTTGTCCTGCTAGTAAATGCAAGTGACAGGAAAAGGTTGCCAGATAAAAATACGGCTATGGCGCTCAATTCGGAACTGTGCATGCTCAGTTCTGGTCCGGAGCTGGCCGAAACTATCCAAGTGCCTGCTACAGTGTGTTTGGGGGCGGATCTAGTGGAAGTGGTGCCTGAGTGAGTCGAATGATGTCATGGTGCAAGAGAGCTGAGCAGAGGGGCCAAAGCCTCATGTGTGGGTCTGTGGGATGGGAGCAAGGCAAGACAGGAGTGGGACTGTCAGTGCTGTTTGGACTGAAGTGGACGGAAGGGTCCACCTGTCTGTCTCAGAAGAGGACATGTCATGAGGCGTCATCATCATCTGTGCTGCTGTACACTGTTGCCAGTGTCCTTGTGAGAGTCAATTTCATGTGTGTGTGTCTGCCCATTCAAATTTCTTGCCCTCCTGAGCTACTTACTTACTATATAGAAAATAAAATAAGAAATATGTTTTTTGCCTTAATATCTACCTTAAATCAATTGCTAATTGCATATTGTACTTGTTTGTAATGTAAATACTGTAATTTGTACTGAAAAATGACATTTTTTAAATTTTGGAAAAGCATAGCTCTGCCAGTAAAATTTGGGTGTCATTTCAGTGAATTTAAATTTGGTAGGTTGGCAACACTGCTGTATATGCTGTCATAACCTTTGATACTGTACCTCGTGACATGGCAAATAAATTGGCAACTTCAGTCACAGAGAGAACAGCTAAGTGGGCACCAACAATTTTCCCTCTTTGAAGCTCAGTTCGTTCTGACATGTATTGCTAGCAGAGTATGCAGTGAATGACAAAAGTCATGCAAATCATGTAGTGTTTCCATTTTTTGTCTAACCCCTGTACATTTACCATGATGGACTGTCTCAATGGCTTTGCCTTATCAGAATGGGGCAGAGAAAGAGCACTGAAAGCTATTGCACCTCTAGATACCTGCTCTTTATAACTGGCTGCAGCTTTTTTTTTTTTTCATTAAAGTGTGAATCCTTATGTGTAGAATACTGAAAATCCCATACAATTTTTCCACCATTGAGGGTTCCCCTATGTTTGGAAGAAAGAGTTTTGAGTTGAGTGCCAGTTTTTCTACAAGCTAAGTTCATTCATGGAGTTGCCTGCCTTTGTTCTTTACTTAATGTATATTATCTATATTATGTATACTATTGAAAGTCAAGTGGCATGATGGGTACTTTTGGTGCTATCTAAAGGATGCACTTTCTTACCTAAATTTTTAAATCTTACCTTTTCTCACTGTTATTTTACAATTTCCTTCAATTAGGACTTCACTTTACTTCACAAACCTAAATGATTCCAAAATCCATAACACAAACACACACACATAAATGGTTTGATTTACTAAAGGCAAATGGACTGTACACTTTGCAAAGTGCAATTGCACTCAGCAAGTGCCATTGCTCCAGACCTTAGTAAATGAGGTAAAGCTCCCCAAGATTGGCAAAGAATAGCTGATCACGTACAAGGAAATTGAAAAAAACCCAGCATTTTTGCTTGCACATGATTGGATGATGGAAGTCAGCAGAGCTTCTGCTCATTAACGAAGCTCTGGAGCACTGTCACTTGTGGAGTTCAACTGCACTTTGCGAAATGCACAACCTATCTACCTTTAGTAAATCAACTCCACACTCTTTTAAAGTCACATTGCTGGAATTCTCTAAAGAATTACATTAGCACTGCGTACATCTTTTGCAAAACACAAAAATATATTAATGATTTAAATTTCTTGCATGTAACAGCAAGACTTGAAGTTAATCACTGACATAAAACCAATATGAAACATGAGCTTTAACTTATTTTAATATGATTACTTTTTAAAGTTTTTAATTCAGCCAACACAAAGTAGCTTAATGCCTATGGA
This sequence comes from Staurois parvus, assembly GCF_062004578.1. NCBI lineage: Eukaryota > Metazoa > Chordata > Amphibia > Anura > Ranidae > Staurois > Staurois parvus. Next base: position 3,132,079 of record NW_028318385.1, on the reverse strand, counting down.
TAGTTTTAATAATAATTTTGCAGGCTACTATGGACAGTTTGTTTATTGAGATATAATTGGAAAATAAAAGGACTGCATTATTATTTAGAATGGAAAACATATGTTGAACAATGTATACAGTTCTCAAATAGATGGTGTTCAAATAGTTCATATCATATTAATTACAGAACATATGGGTAATATAAGGTAAATGTACTATTCAGGAAAAACGAAAAAAACAACCTGTGAAATTGATACAGGGAACACGACTTACCTGGCCAGAGTTCCTGTTTTTTATCCCATACATGCCAACACTTGCATTGTTCAAAACAATCAGGTATAAGCACCATCCTGCTCTTACAATGAACAAACTAGTCATTGCTGATCCTGTCCACCATACGTTTGTGAAATTTAGTAGATAGTTTATCATTGGAGGGCACATTATCCCACAGCATCCTCCATTGTGTCCTCTGCTTTTCACCCACCGCTGTTCCTGGGCGTCCTTTTCCACAACACCTACCTCCCTAATTCCTGCAGCCCCACCACAGGTCTTGATTTAGCTCCCTGTACTGTCAAAACTGCTGCAGTTCATTCCCAAGCAGGGGCGGACTGACCATTTGAAAACTCGGGCACTGCCCGAGGGCCCGGGGTCAGTAGGGGGCCCCATGAGATGCCCCTGGTACCTTTTTCATAGGCTTTTTTGAGTTTGGGCAAGGACACAGGGGCCCCATGATCCCCTATTGCCCGGGGGCCCCATGAGTTGTCAGTCCGCCCCTGGTCCCAAGGCAATATAGAGCAGTGATATAGGCCTGCAGCTCCGATCTCAGACTTAAACTGTGGATAAGGTGAAGTGATACAGCTTCTGATGTGAACAATTTTGCAATGTATATTGGTCCAGCATTCCTTTAATAGTGTACAGAAGGCTTGAGTTATAAACAGTGCAAAGATTAAATGGCATGCTTTAATGAAGTATCTTAGAGCAGAGGATAGTATGGAGTGTAATCTTATTTTTAGTTTTAATAAGTTAGCTTTAATGGTGGTAATACATGTATAATGAATTTAATAAGATTTAATAGGACTTCATAATTAATGCACTCAGGACATTTACAGTCTGCTGGAGTAAAAGATTTACTGTCAAACAAGTCTATCGCTTCTCTAAGGGAAAAGTGTATGAACAAGCAGGGCACACTCACAGGTGGTGGTTTACTAACCATCTGCTTCTTCACAGCAAGTGCATTCAAACCACGCAGGTTTACATTAGAATAATTAAAAGGAAGTACATTATCAGTGCACCATGAGCTGAGAGTTAGAACTGGCTTCTTCGGTTAAGCAGAACTCCATTCAAATATAATGCTCTGTCTTTAACAAACATGCATTCCAAAAAGAGCTCAATGCGAAGACTTTTTAGGTGCCCCAAAGAGAAACACAATTCCAAAAAGAGCTCAGATACTATATAACAAAGCTGCAACAGTCATGTTTTACCTGTGATGCTAGGATTTGTTTAGGTCTCATTTTTGGCTAGCACTAGCCATTAGAAAATGTATTTATTAGATCCATTAGATTCATTTATGAAATAATTTTTTTATAGTGTTTATTATTAACAAAACATACAAAATACAATATCCAACAGTACCCTCAAAAGCGAAGCTTCAAAATAAATTTACAAAACTAATTTGGAAATTGCTTTACTCTCTCATCTCACCATCTTCTTCCTCTTCTTCTACTCCACGTATATACAACACATTATTACACCTTATTAGAACTTCTCCAAGATGTCCAGACAATGCTCCATCAATATACTCTTCTGTATTGGCGAGCTAAATGTTCATGTAGCCATCCACAGAGACCAGGTATCCCTTGTATTCCATACCCCACTTCAGTTTCACCATTACTGGCTTACCAGTAAGGGCATTAAGGAATGGTTTTGGGTTTAGTGACAAACTCATTCCGCTGCTGAAGCCACCGCTGATCTACAGACCAGTGAAACAAAGAAAAACAGTTCCCCAAGGAAATTCAGAGAATACACCGCTCGAGAGAGCAGGAAATGGCTATGAAATACATTTTTAACTATATGTACAGTGAGGAACAGAAGTATTTGAACACCCTGCAATTTTGCAAGTTCTCCCTCTTAGAAATCATGGAAGGGTCTGAAATTCACATTGTAGGTGCATTCCCACTCTGAGAGACAGAATTAAAAAAAAAATCAGGAAATCACATTGTATGATTTTTAAAGAATTTATTTGTCTTGCACTGCTGAACATAAGTATTTGAACACCTAAGAAACAGCAAGAATTCTGTCTCTCAAAGACCTGTTACTGTGCCTTTAAAAAGTCCACCTCTACTCCACTCATTAATCTAACTTAGTAGCACCTGTCTGAGCTCTTTAAAGACACCTGTCCACCCCACAGTCAGTCAGACGCTAACTACTACCATGGGCAAGACCAAAGAGCTGTCAAAAGACACCAGAGACAAAATTGTGGACCTACACAAGGCTGGAAAGGGCTACGTGGCAATAGCCAAGCAGCTTGGTGAAAATAGATCAACTGTTGGAGCAATTGTTAGAAAATGGAAGAGGCTACAGATGACTGTCAGTCTCCCTCGGACTGGGGCTCCATGCAAGATCTCACCTTGTGGGGTATCACTGATGATAACAAAGGTGAGGAATCAGTCCAGAACTACAAGGGAGGAGCTGGTCAATGACATGAAGAGAGCTGGGAGCACAGTTTCAAAGGTCACTGTCGGTAGAACACTACGCCGTCATGGTTTCAAATCATGCATTGCACGGAAGGTTCCCCTGCTCAAGTCATCACATGTCCAGGCCCGTCTGAAGTTTGCCAATGACCATCTGGATGATCCAGAGGAGGCATGGGAGAAAGTCATGTGGTCAGATGAGACCAAAGTAGAACTTTTTGGTCTAAACTTCACTCGTTGTGTTTGGAGGAAAAAGAAGGATGAGTTGCATCCCAAGAACACCATGCCTACTGTGAAGCATGGGGGTGGTAACATCATGCTTTGGGGGTGCTTTTATGCGAAGGGGACAGGACGACTGCACTGTATTAAGGAGAGGATGAGTGGGGCCATTTATTGTGAGATTTTGAGCAACAACCTCCTTCCCTCAGTCAGAGCATTGAAGATGGGTCGTGGCTGGGTCTTCCAACATGACAACAACCCGAAGCACACAGCCAGGAAAACCAAGGAGTGGCTCCATAAGAAGCATATCAAGGTTCTGGAGTGGCCTAGCCAGTCTCCAGACCTAAATCCAATAGAACATCTTTGGAGGGAGCTGAAACTCCATGTTGCTCAGCGACAGCCCCGAAACCTGACAGATCTAGAAGAGATCTGTGTAGAGGAGTGGGCCAAAATCCCTGTTGCAGTGTGTGCAAACCTGGTCAAGAACTACAGGAAACGTTTGACCTCTGTAATTGCAAACAAAGGCTTCTGTACCAAATATTAACACTGATTTTCTTAGGTGTTCAAATACTTATGTTCAGCAGTGCAAGACAAATACATTATTTAAAATCATACAATGTGATTTCCTGAATTTTTTTAAAAAAATTCTGTATCTCAGAGTGGGAATGCACCTACAAAGTGAATTCCAGACCCCTCCATGATTTCGAAAAGAGGGAGAACTTGAAAAATCTCAGGGTGTTCAAATACTTCTGTTCCTCACTGTATGGTGGATATGCCAATTGTATACTTGTTTGACACATTCTACCACAGACAGTTAATGCATAAGTTAAGTTATATAGGCTTGAATAGTCCAGACTGTAAATTCATCGAAAAATTGTCTTTTACCCTTATTTAATGCATTGGCAGGATATCATCTTGAACATGTTCACAGTTCACAAAAAGAGGTTGGTGAAATGGAAATAGTGCTGAATAGGTCAACTAATTTAAAAAGGGGTATGGAGGACCTCCACTATGAGGAAATTTTAGCTGAACTGATTTTATTAATACTTAAAAACTGGCATATAATGGGGGATATAATCACTTTGCATAAATACCGTATTTTTCACTCCATAAGACGCACTTTTTTCCCCCAAAAAAGGGAGGAAAATGTCAGTGCGTCTTATGGAGCGAATATGGAGCGGCCGGTCCGGTATGCCGCCGCCGCCGCCACCAAGTCAGAATACCGGGCCAGCTGCTCAGCTCTTCTCTCCTGCAGGACCTTACCTGTTCCTCTGTCCAGCACTGTAGTCTTCCCGTGACGGCTTCTTCCAGCGCTGGCTTCTGTGACAGCCGGATGCCCACTGCGCATGCGCGACACATGACAGGTCCCAGAAGGCGCCTGGCCATTCACAAAGCACAGCTCTTCTCGCGCATGCGCAGTGGACACCCGGCTGTCACAGAAGCAGGCAAGGGAAGAAGCCAGTGTGCCCACACTAAAGAAAGGACAACTTCAGGTACCCGCTCCCCCTCCCTCCCCAAAGGTCCGCAGTCTCTTGGTCATCCCCTGTACTGTCTGCAGTCTCTGGTCATCCCCTGTAATGTCTGCAGTCTCTGGTCATCCCCTGTTCTGTCTGCAGTCTCTGGTCATCTCCTGTACTGTCTGCAGTCTCTGGTCATCCCCTGTACTGTCTGCAGTCTCTGGTCATCCCCTGTACTGTCTGCAGTCTCTGGTCATCCCCTGTACTGTCTGCAGTCTCTGGTCACCTGTAATATCTCCACAGTCCCTGGCATTTTCCCTGTACTATGTTCACAGTCTCTGGTCATCTGTACTATGTCCACACTCTCTGATCATCTCCTGTAATATGTCCGCAGTCTCTGGTCATTCCCTGTACTATGTCCACAGTCCCTGGCAATTTCCCTGTACTATGTTCACAGTCTCTGGTCATCTCCTGTACTATGTCAGCAGTCTCTGGTCATCTCCTGTACCATGTCCGCAATCTCTGGTTATCTCCTATACTGTGTCTGCAGTCTCTGGTCATCTCCTGTACTATGTCCGCAGTCTCTGGTCATCTCCTGTACTGTGTCCGCAGTCTCTGGTCATCTCCTGTACTGTGTCCGCAGTCTCTGGTCATCTCCTGTACTATGTCCGCAGTCTCTGGTCATCTCCTGTACTGTGTCCACAGTCTCTGGTCATCTCCTGTACCATGTCCGCAATCTCTGGTTATCTCCTATACTGTGTCTGCAGTCTCTGGTCACCTCCTGTACTATGTCCACAGTCTCTGGTCATCTCCTGTACTATGTCCGCAGTCTATGGTCATCTCCTGTACTGTGTCCGCAGTCTCTGGTCATCTCCTGTACTATGTCCGCAGTCTATGGTCATCTCTTGTTCTGTGTCCACAGTCTCTGGTCATCTCCTGTACTATGTCCGCAGTCTCTGGTCATCTCCTGTACTGTGTCTGAAGTCTCTGGTCATCTCCTGTACTATGTCCACAGTCTCTGGTCATCTCCTGTACTATGTCCCCAGTCTCTGGTCATCTCCTGTACTATGTCCCCAGTCTCTGGTCATCTCCTGTACTATGTCTGCAGTCTCTGGTCATTCCCTGTACAGTGTCCACAGTCTCTGGTCATCTCCTGTACTGTGTCCGCAGTCTCTGGTCATCTCCTGTACTATGTCCGCAGTCTCTGGTCATCTCCTGTACTGTGTCTGCAGTCTCTGGTCATCTCCTGTACTATGTCCGCAGTCTCTGGTTATCTCCTGTACTATGTCCGCAGTCTCTGGTCATCTCCTGTACTGTGTCCGCAGTCTCTGGTCATCTCCTGTACTATGTCCGCAGTCTCTGGTCATCTCCTGTACTGTGTCCACAGTCTCTGGTCATCTGTACTATGTCCACACTCTCTGATCATCTCCTGTAATATGTCCGCAGTCTCTGGTCATTCCCTGTACTATGTCCACAGTCCCTGGCAATTTCCCTGTACTATGTTCACAGTCTCTGGTCATCTCCTGTACTATGTCAGCAGTCTCTGGTCATCTCCTGTACCATGTCCGCAATCTCTGGTTATCTCCTATACTGTGTCTGCAGTCTCTGGTCATCTCCTGTACTATGTCCGCAGTCTCTGGTCATCTCCTGTACTGTGTCCGCAGTCTCTGGTCATCTCCTGTACTGTGTCCGCAGTCTCTGGTCATCTCCTGTACTATGTCCGCAGTCTCTGGTCATCTCCTGTACTGTGTCCACAGTCTCTGGTCATCTCCTGTACCATGTCCGCAATCTCTGGTTATCTCCTATACTGTGTCTGCAGTCTCTGGTCATCTCCTGTACTATGTCCACAGTCTCTGGTCATCTCCTGTACTATGTCCGCAGTCTATGGTCATCTCCTGTACTGTGTCCGCAGTCTCTGGTCATCTCCTGTACTATGTCCGCAGTCTATGGTCATCTCTTGTTCTGTGTCCACAGTCTCTGGTCATCTCCTGTACTATGTCCGCAGTCTCTGGTCATCTCCTGTACTGTGTCTGAAGTCTCTGGTCATCTCCTGTACTATGTCCACAGTCTCTGGTCATCTCCTGTACTATGTCCCCAGTCTCTGGTCATCTCCTGTACTATGTCCCCAGTCTCTGGTCATCTCCTGTACTATGTCTGCAGTCTCTGGTCATTCCCTGTACAGTGTCCACAGTCTCTGGTCATCTCCTGTACTGTGTCCGCAGTCTCTGGTCATCTCCTGTACTATGTCCGCAGTCTCTGGTCATCTCCTGTACTGTGTCTGCAGTCTCTGGTCATCTCCTGTACTATGTCCGCAGTCTCTGGTTATCTCCTGTACTATGTCCGCAGTCTCTGGTCATCTCCTGTACTGTGTCTGCAGTCTATGGTCATCTCCTGTACTGTGTCCGCAGTCTCTGGTCATCTCCTGTACTATGTCCGCAGTCTCTGGTCATCTCCTGTACTGTGTCTGAAGTCCATTGGTTCAGAATATTTTTTTTCTTGTTTTTCACCTCTAAAACCTAGGCGCGTCTTATGGTCAGGTGCGTCTTATGGAACGCGAAATACGGTACATAAATGATTCATATAGTAAACTTGTTGAAAAGTTGTCCTCTTTAAAGTCAACACAAAAGACCTGTGGGCATTTTATTTTAGCCTGGGGGACAATTGGTTTTACTTCAACATGTGGAAATGGCTGTTTATTGTAAGCTCTGTGAAAATGTGGGCTAGTTTCCCCTTTGAATGTAGCTCAGTAGCCTGTTTATAAAAAAAAAGGCTGGTTGTGCTTCTCAAGGGAGTTTTGGACGCAAAATGAATTTTTTGCTCGATAGGGTAAATTGAGTCATTTTTATAAGGGCAAACCTTGTGGTTTCTGGTCCTTCCTCTGGATCAACTGAGGGTTTTAAAATAGTATGAGATAGAATAAAATGAGTTTTCTGATATTACAAGGGGGTTGATTTACTAAAGGCAAATAGGATGTTCACTTTAAAGGGAATTTTCTCTTAGCTTAGTGATATTGGTGAAAATGTGTAAAAAAAACCAAAGCAAAACAAAATAACAGTAATATTTGCTTGCTCGTGAATGCATGATAAGTCACTGCCAGGAAAGGCTTGCTCATAGCACATGCAGTTTCCCGATGCATAAAAATACGCATGCACAGACCAGCAACTGGCCAGGCGAATGTGCACAAGAAAGAGTATAGGAACGCACTTATGCGCACGAATGTGCACTTGGGTGTGTGCCTGTTACCAAGACTAGCGCCAAATGGCCTATTTACACAGGACTATTGCACTGGCTAATTGCTGTTTGGGCTGCAGCTTCTGTGTGTGTTTATCCTGATTTCAGTGCCTGACCTCTGATACTGACTCGGCTTGCTCTGGCTTCACTTGTCTGCTAGCTGTCCTGACCTTGGCTTGTTCTCTGGATTCTGCCTCTGCTTACTGTCTCTGTCTGATCTGCCTCCACCATTGCTGACATTGGCTTGTGACCTGACTCCTCTCCTGCTTGCTGTTTATGCCCAATCTGCCAGTCTGTTGCCAACCTGGTTTGACTGACCCTGCATCCTGTTCATCCTGCCTGCTCCAGCTCCATAGTCCAGTACATTCTCATCTGATATGTCTACCTGCTACTAGCCTGTCCACTTCCAGCCTGCCTTCTGTGTCATCTGCCTGCTGCCAGCCGTCTGCTACCAGCCTGCCCTGCTGAGACATCTGCCTACCACCGGCTGCTCTGTTTCTGGCATCATTTCAGCAAAGTTACAGCTACTACCTACACAGACTACTGGACTGATCACGACACTCATACCTTGCCACGCTCTCCTGATTACTGTTCCACTATTGTTGACCCCTGATCCAGAGCTGTAGGTGAGGCCTTCCTCTGCACGGCAGGCTCACTATCAGGTATGTGACAGTCACTTTATTTACTAAGCTACTGGAAAATTCCCTTGCAAAGTGAACAGCCTATTAATCTTTAATACATCTACCCAGGGTGTTATATTTATTTATTTATTTATTTATGCTTGGTTGAACTTGATGAATGTGTCTGCCTAACTATGTAACTATGCTTTGCACAGTTTATAGATACTCATGTACATGTTTTGCTTTGATGAATTTGAATAATTATATAAAAGAAAATCAGTGGCTCTGCAATAAAACAGTCTCCAAAAAGTAAAACAAATAGGCATAAATTCATGTTTTCCAAATGGTAAAAATGACAAATAATTAAATAAATAACCCTTCCTACTTATTACATTAAATTTTTCATTAAAAAAAGCAGAACCATTTTGTAACAAAGAGTGTGAGAGGTTAAATAAATGAGTCATTTCCTGTGATACAAAGCAGGAAAAAGAAGATTACATATGCCAGACACTTATTTCCTATTGATCTCATGAGCCAAATTTGTTTTATGTTCTCTGTTATAGGTATACTCACATCAGTTACTAGTAACAATAATAGGTATTTTTTCACCTTTCACATTCCACTAATAAAATCCATTTACTATTTTTTATTTCAGCTTTATAATATTCAAGTATGTAAATATCACTTATAATCCATCAAATTATTTATCATGATAACCTCTTTATTTCTGTGAAATGTTCTTTGGTCCAGTTTAAATCAAAACATTACTGTGTATGCCTTGTAACAACTAATTGAATGACCCATCTGCTTTCTGGGTGGAAGTCTGCTTTGGGTCTGCCCAACATTTTCCATCCCAAAAAGTGCCTTTTAGGCATTTTTTGAGATTTACCTATTTCCAAGTATGATAAAAGTCTGTTAATGGCTACTCTATTTTTATGCAAAGAAAATTATACTTATGTTATGAAAGGGTGCTACTCCCCTGTCTTTAGAAGCTTGGAAAGCTATGGTCAATATTAATCTGTATAGGCTAACTTATGACCTCCACAAACGCCCTAGGTGCTTTGAGAATGTTTGAAGCACCTGGATAGAGAGTCCACATATGTCTATCTACACAGATCCAGAACCTTAGTTGTTCAATGTCCCCATTCGACCAATTTGTGGCATTTTGACAGTTTTTATAGCACCACATTGTCTTGTATACTGTATGATACATTATATCAGTGTTTCTTAACCTTTTTGTAGTCAAGGCACCCTTTAAAATTATGCACAATTTTCAAGGCACCACTAACAGTTTTACATATTGCAGCAGCATCCACACATGTAGGACACCCAACATTGGAAATAATTTATTCTTGCAAAGCAAATATACTTTTGCACACTGGTACTGACTAGTATTCCAGCATTTGTTCTACCTCATTTTCTCTCCACCATACAGCTAACATGACCCCAGTGCTGATAGAGGGTGGTGGTGGATCAAACAAGGATGCTGTGCGGGTGCCAGATGTCCTCCTTATCAATAAATGACATCAGCAGTTGTTAGGATGCTGGTGGCTGGCCCACATGGTGCCCAAGGTTGTAATGTTGCACAATGAAAAACTATGGTTTTTATGTAACCAAAGGCAGGCTTGATCCCCTCCCCACAATTTTTGGGCAAGTTGGGGCGATATTTATGCATTTTGTCAAGGGACACCTGAAGAACCCAAAAAACACCCCAAGGTGCCTAGGCACCATGGTTGAGAAAGGCTACCTTATATGAAGGCTAAACTGAGGCCTTATTTGTTTGAGAAGCATTCTTTATCCTCTCCCCTTCTTTTGTCTACCCCTTTTGGGGTGTGTTTTCTGTGTTGTAAAAAAAACTCAATAAATATAACTTTACAAAAAAAAACTATTGGATGACCCAGTTTATAATCTTGTCATTGGTTGTATAAGTTGCCTTGTTTTAACCCAGATAAAAACAGTCTCTTCTGTTTTAAGATATATTGTATATTTACAATAAAGTGAAAATTATGTGGCATAGTTTAATACCTGGATCTGCTTGTGGTAGCTGTAAGCATGGTGCTATCTTTAAAAATGATCCCTGTATCTTATTGTTGGTCCTTTGGATCCTGATATTTGCAGGCATCACAAGGTGCCTGCAGCACTTGTTGTTATGTTGCTAGGACAGGTCAGGTTGAGTCACTTTGGGCTCATAACAAAATTAGGGGGTACACATACATAGATCAACCACATCTGCTGGTAAGCTAACAGAGGCTTCAGCTACAGTTCCAAAATCTTGGCCATACCCTTCTGATGCTTTTCACCCTGATTAGACTTAGTTGTAGAGGTGGTACCACCTTTATAACTAAGCCCACTCATGGTGAAATGCATCAAAAGGTATTGGCCAAGAAGTGGGGACTGTAGCAAAAGCCTCTGTTGGCTTTTCAGCAGATATGGTTAATCCATGTGATGTGCGGCCCCTAATTTTGCTATTGTGATTGTTTCATGGAGTGAGATGCGCTCCTAGAGGGGCTGGCACCCAATGTGGTAGCACAACCGATGGAAAGACAAACAGGAGACATTTGAGTGGAAATAATTTTAAAATGCTGTAATTTAAGTCATAATTCTTTTCTGTTTATAGTGTTTTAACCTTGGGTATTATTTCCAGATTCTAAATACAGCCAAAAAGAAAAGTAGTCAGGGAAGGCAGTACTGAGACAAAACATATCCCTTGTGAAACAGGGGAATAACTGCTGCAGTAAGAATGTGAAATGGCTTATTGCAAAGGTCCTACAGGTGCAGATCATAATATATTGTTAAATGTAGAGAGAAGATAATCTGTCTCCAACACCGTGCCTACTATATCCCAGATGGTCAGGTTCAGAACAGTATAGATCTGTTTGATGACCCAGCAACCATGATCAACTCCATATAGTTAAATTATTAGAAGATAATTGAAAAGGATAATATGCACATGGCTGTTTGAATCACCCAATCTTTTTTCTTTTCCTTCTTCAGAAATCTAACATGATAATTACAAAAAAGTTTAATTCCTGATGCTAAACCTTTGCTTGGTTTTAAATTACAGATAGTAAAGAATTTAAAAGTATACTTTTCAATGTTTGTCATGTACTTAAAAATCAAGGACTTCCAGTGAGGAAATCAAGAAGGCCTCAAAGAACCAAGAAACCTGTGGATACAAAATTGGTCTGGGTGAATGTTTAAGCCTATAATAATTCTCAGGCTTAAATGTTAAGTACTTGAAGTATAACTAAGAATGCAAAATACAAGTATAGCATCAGCTGTGAATACATTAGATAGCAACAATTTATCTCTACTCACAGCCCATCAAGTAAATGATCTGCTTTTTAAAGCCTGCCATATTTGTGTATTTCGATAACAGGAATAAAGGCATTTCATTGGGGTCAGTGTGGTAAAGGGATACAGTTACAGGGCAATAAAACATATTTGTGCAGTGCAAGAAATATGATGAAACAATAATGTCTGTGGACATTTAGTGGTCAATTTGTAGTAACCACAAATGGACAAGGTTAGCAAACAAATATGACAAGTGGTAAAACTCACCACAGCAACCAGCACAGAGCGGAACATAACTTTTTACTACAAAAGAGAGTAATGCTTCCAGTTCAGTTTAAAATATTTAAGGAAGTTAACACAATTATTCATTTTCATATACAGTATGTAATCACCTTGTTAACATTGTAATTTTGACCTTTGTGATTAGACACAATTAAGTTTATTTATTGCTACATGTTGGCTAAGCATTATTTTTTATAGTATTTTCCTTTATTTTAGTATTTATTTACTATAATTTTATATTTTTGTATAACTTTATATTTGTCACTGTTTATTGTTTCTTAGTAGGTTAAATAAGAATGGTTTTACTATATTAGCTGTATTAAATACAAGACCCAGTACAGCAAAAAATATTGCATTATAGTAGCTATATGTAGCTAATGTATGTGTAACGATAATTAATTAATTAATTGTTTTTTCACACGCTTTAATTTATTTTCTCCACATTTACATGCAGAACAAACTGTCCAGTAAAAGTGACAGTTATAGTGGTTAGGACAAACCAAATAGCACCGTGGGAGTGCTTACAAAGGTCTTTTTTAAAAGTTTCTAACCTCTTCAATACCAGGCACTTTCAACCCTTTCCTGCCCAGCCCAATTTTCAGCTTTTAGTGCTCATACACTTTGAATGATTATTACTCAGTCAAGCAAAACTGGACTGTACTGAATTTTTTATAATTTTTTTTTTCACAGAAATAGAATTTTCTTTTGGTGGTGTTAAATCACCACTGGATTTTTTATTTTTTTGCTAAATAAACAGATACAAGATTGAACATTTAAAAAAGAGGTGTTTTTCTTTGTTTCTGTTATAAAATTAATAATCTTTCTTTATAAACCTAGGCCAAAACATATTCTGCTACATTTCCTTGGTGAAAATAACTAAATGTAGTGTTTATTATTTAGTCTGTGTGAAAGTTATATAGTCTACAAACTATGTTATATATATATATATATATATATATATATATGAAAATTGAGCAATCCTGATGTGCTGGTAGCTGATCTAATTTCTAAAATGCCATAACAGTACAAATACCCCCCAAATGACCCCTTTTTGGAAAGTGGACAGTCTGAGGTATTTAGTAAGAGGCATGACAAGTTTTTTTAAACTTATAATTTTCTGTCACAATTTTTTGGAAAATTTACAATTTTTTGTTTTTTTCACTGTCACCAGTGCAGTACAGCGACATCATATAACTGGCATGGCATTGATCAGGCATGCTGACAGGTGACAGTATGTTAAAAAAATATATATTTCTTTTTCTTTTTTATTAGTTTGTTTTCTTTTTTACATACTGTGACCAGAGCTATACACTGTAACTATAGTAGCACTGTACTATTCTGTGGAGGCGACCATTTTTTTCTGAATTAAATCTATTCACTCAAAGCTACTGTTGTGATTTGCTGTGATTGGCCACAACTAATCACATGGTACAGATGGACTGTGATTGGCCCTGTCTGTATCATGTGATCACTGTGACAAATCACAGAGTCCAACACAATAGTACACAATGAATGGCATGAATGGACACCACAGTAAATCAAAGACAAATTCTCCTGCGCTCTAGGGCTCAGACAGGTGGCGAACAGATGGAACCAGGCCTGGAGGGATCGTCCACCAATGCATAAAGGGCTGTGCGGCTCCAAAACAAGGCTGGGGAAGCCCAATCAACACTGCAGAATGAAATGAAAACGAGAAGCGCACCAACCTTGCGCATTACCTCAGTAACCAAAATTTATTAATTGTAAAAAATATACTCACAAAGAGCTCTGAGGAAGAAGGGACCCCCTTCGAAATGCGTCAGCTGTACTGAACACCCACTCCCCTGATGGGACTCATGTTATCTTCAAGTCCCTGTGAGGACTTACATGCCTGATTTTATTTGCTGTTTGTGAGTATATTTTTTACAATTAATAAATTTTGGTTACTGAGGTAATGCGCAAGGTTGGTGCGCTTCTCGTTTTCATTTCATTCTGCATGAATGGACACCATCCATTGTGTACAATTGTTTTATGATCTGCTGTGATTGGTCACAATGATCACATGGTACTGGCAGTAGGCCGGTACACAGATCTGTCATCTTCTATGTCCAGTGGATACAGCAGTCAACAGATCGTTCCACAGCGCATGTTCTGGGGAGGACATCATATGACATCCACCCAGAACGGCGAATGTCCTGCCCTGCCATCATTTTACTATAGGCCGGGTGGGAAGGTGTTAAAGATTTTAAAGGTTTTTTCATATGGTTTAACCTTTTATTCTAAAAAAACAAATGTTGCTCTAAAAGTGTTATCTGGTGTTTAGCTTTAATTTGTGTTTTTGCTAATTTAAAGTCCATTAATACTACATGTCCTAGATATGTTCCTCTGATATGTTGGTACCTATTTCCTGTTCAATCACACAAAATGAGATGTATGACCATGCCCAACTGTATGCAATGTAAAGAATATCAGGTAGATATTATGCACCTCATTTGGGTGTGTCAGATTATACAATATATAACTTCTGTCAGCAAATAGTTACTGTGCTCACTACCTTACTGTAACTCCCTTTTCCCTGGACACCTGACATTTGTCTGTTTAGTATACTAGGCAAAACATATTTGTTTTAATATATTTTTGCGTGAACCTTTTTTTATGGCTCACAAAGCCATAGTTATTAACTAGATAAGTCCATCCTCCCCTACTGTAGCCCAGTAAAAATCATTGGGTGATCAGATTATCATTGAGTTGTTCAATGAATTGTACCTATGGTATAATTCTACCCTCATGTTAAATATGTGGTGATGTCCCCAGTCTTACAGTACTTAATGACTTACTCAGAATTTCATGGCAACACATTTTAGAATGCATGTATGTAACAAAAGCACACAAGAAACTGTCACTGTTTTTTTTATTATATTTAATTTTATGAAACAAACACTGCTCAAAAAATTAACGGGACATCAAGTCAAATAAACTCCTGGGGTATTGATCTGGTCAGTTAGGTAGCAGAGGGGGTTCTTAATCAGTTTCAGCTGCTTTGGTGTTAATGAAATTAACAACAGGTGCACTAGATGGGCAACAATGAGACAATCCCAAAATGGGAATGGTTTTACATTTGGTGGCCACTGACATTTTTTTCCCTACTCATCTTTTCTGACTGTTTTTCACTAGTTTTGCATTTGGGTAGGGTCAGTGTCACTACTGGTAGTATGAGGCGATACCTGGACCCTACAGAGATTGCACAGTCTAACTCCTCCAGGATGGCACATCAATATGTGCCTTTGCCAGAAGCTTTACTGTGTCTCCCTGCACAGTCTCAAGAGCATAGAAGAGATTCCAGGAGACAGGCAGTTACTCTAGGAGAGCTGTACAGGGCTGTAGAAGGTTCTTAACCCATCAACAGGACTGGTATCTGCTCCTTTGTGCAAGGAGGAACAGCATGAGCACTGCCAGAGCCCTACAAAATGACCTCCAGCAGGCCACTGGTGTGAATGTCTCTGTAGAAACAATCAGAAACAGACTTCATGTCCTGAGGGCCTGACATCCTTTAGTTTGCCCTGTGCTCACTGCCTGGCACCATAGAGCTTAATTGGCATTTGCCATTGAACACCAGAATTGGTAGGTCCACCACTGGTGACCTGTGCTTTCCACAGATGAGAGAAGGTTCACCCTAAGCACATTTAACAGATGTGAAAGGGTATGGAGAGGCCATGGAGAACATTATGCTGTCTGTAACATCCTTCAGCATGACTGTTTTAGTGGTGGGTCAGAGATGGTCTGGGGAGGCATATCCATGGAGGGACACACAGACCTCTACAGGCTAGACCAGTGGTGGGCAACCTTTTTTTTCAACTGAGCCAAATCTCGCCAAAACCATGATTGAAATTTATTTTGAGAGCCACATTTTTAAAACTGAAAATACATCTCCCATATAGTAATTCATCCCCCATAGTAATTCATCCCCCATATAGTAATTCATCCCCCATAGTGTAATTCATCCCCCATAGTGTAATTCATCCCCCATAGTAATTCATCCCCCATAGTAATTCATCCCCCATATAGTAATTCATCCCCCATATAGTAATTCATCCTCCATATAGTAATTCATCCCCCATAGTAATTCATCCCCCATATAGTAATTCATCCCCCATAGCAATTCATCCCCCGTATAGTATTTCATCCCTCGTATAGTATTTCATCCCCCGTATAGTATTTCATCCCCCGTATAGTATTTCATCCCCCATATAGTATTTCATCCCCCATATAGTATTTCATCCCTCATATAGTATTTCATCCCCCATATAGTAATTCATCCCTCATATAGTATTTCATCCCTCATATAGTATTTCATCCCCCCATATAGTATTTCATCCCTCATATAGTATTTCATCCCCCCATATAGTATTTCATCCCTCATATAGTATTTCATCCCTCATATAGTAATTCATCCCTCATATAGTATTTCATCCCCCCATATAGTAATTCATCCCTCATATAGTATTTCATCCCCCCATATAGTATTTCATCCCCCCATATAGTATTTCATCCCTCATATAGTAATTCATCCCTCATATAGTATTTCATCCCCCCATATAGTATTTCATCCCCCCATATAGTATTTCATCCCCCCATATAGTATTTCATCCCTCATATAGTAATTCATCCCTCATATAGTATTTCATCCCTCATATAGTATTTCATCCCTCATATAGTATTTCATCCCCCATATAGTATTTCATCCCCCCATATAGTATTTCATCCCCTCATATAGTATTTCATCCCTCATATAGTATTTCATCCCCCCATATAGTATTTCATCCCTCATACAGTAATTCATCCCTCATATAGTAATTCATCCCCCATATAGTATTTCATCCCTCATATAGTATTTCATCCCCCCATATAGTATTTCATCCCTCATATAGTAATTCATCCCTGATATAGTAATTCATCCCCCATATAGTATTTCATCCCCCCATATAGTATTTCATCCCTCATAAAGTAATTCATCCCTCATATAGTATTTCATCCCCCACAGTACTATTCCCCCCCCCCCCTTCTAGTAAGCCAAGTCCCCCGTGTCAATTCACTTACCTTTTGCGTTCCTCTCGCTGTCTTCCCGCGCCGTTCGGGTCTTCAGGGCGGACTGTGAGAGGAGCCTAGCTCCCCTCCCCTCACGTTCGGCACGCTGCCCCGCCTACACACATCCTGACAGCCACATCCGCAAGCCGGATTAAAAGGTCCGCGCGGACTTTTGGGGCTGCCAACCGAGAGGAGGCAGGGGAGCGGCCGACCGAGAGGAGGGAGGGGAGCAGGCGCCCGGCACACAGAAGAGCCGCATTAGACTGGGTAAAGAGCCGCATGTGGCTCGCGAGCCGCGGCTTGCCGACCACTGGGCTAGACAATGGTACTCTGAATGCCATTAGGTATCGGGATGAAATCCTTGGACCCATTGTGAGACCCTACGCTGTTGCAGTGGGTCCTGTGTTCCTCCTGGTGAATGCCAATGCCCAGCCTCATGTGACAAGAGTATGCAGGTAGTTCCTGCAGGATGAAGGAATTGATAGCATTGAATGGCCCCCATGCTCGCCTGACCTAAATCCAATAGAACACTTCTGGGATATCATGTTTCGGTCCACTCGATGCTGCCAGGTTGCACCTCAGACTGTCCAACAGCTCAGTGACACCCTGCTCCAGATCTGGGAGGAAATACCCCAGGACACCATCCATCATCTCGGAGCATGCCCCAACATTGTCAGGCATGCATACAAGCACGTGGGGGCTATACAGATTACTGAGTACCATTCTGAGTTGCTGCAATGACATTTCAGTAAAATGGACTAGTCTGCTGCATAATTTTTCACTTGGGTGTCTTTGAATTCAATCCTCAGTAGGTTGATAATTTTCATTTCCATCAAACAATGGGGCATCCTTAAGTTCATAACACCTTACCCAATCCATATCAGTATAGATATCCAGCATGATAGTTTTCCCCATTGAGATCTGATGTGTTTTCAAAGTGTTCTTTTAACTATATGGCAAATGAGGTTTAATGTTGAAAAATGTACAGTAATGCACTTGGGAGGAGAACCTTTTGAGGAAATCCAGGATGGAAAAAGATCTGGGGGTCCTAGTAGATCACAGGCTCAGCAGTAGCATGCAATGCCAAGCTTCAACAGGCAAAGCTGACAGACTATTAGAGTGTATTAAAAAGGGTATTTACTCAAGAGATAAGACTATAATTCTACCATTTTACAAACCTCTGGTCCAGCCACATATTGAGTATGCCATCCAGTTCTACTCACCAGTCCTCGGTAAGGATGTGCTAGAACTTGTGAGAGTCCAGAGAAAAGCAACAAAGCTAATAAGTGGCTAAAAGACCTCAGTTCTGAAGAACAACTACAAACATTAAACTTATTCTCCCTGAATAAGAGACACTTAAGAGGGGATATGATAGCAAAAAAAAATATCTTAATGGTGATTCTAGCATAGGGAGGACTTTATTCAGTTGCAGGTCACTTAACAGGAAACGTGGCCACTTAATGAAGTTGGAGGAGAAGAGGTTGAATCTTAAACTGTGTAGGGAGTTCTTTACTGTCAGAGCAGAATCAATGTGGAACTCCCTTCTACAGTTGGTGGAGTCTGAGGGGAGTATTGAAAATTAAAAAAAAAGTCTTAGATGGACATGTTAGCGAATGCAATATATCATATATAAGATATAGTATTAGCATAAACACACAAACACACACACACGTTAAACTGGATGGACTGCTGTCTTTATTTAACCTTACCAACTATATACTGTAACTGTGTAACAACTGTTTGAGTTCAATAAACAGAGTTATAGAAAAAAAATGTACCCTCAAGACAGGGTGACTCTCCTGCTCTGGAATTTCACTGCAGAATGAATAATGTTTCTCCATTAGAATAAGTGGAAAAGACAGATCTACAGGAAAGATCAACAAATAATATTAGTTTCTGGGCAAATCAAAATGCAAAATCATTTGCGTTATTGCTGGTAACAGACTGTATCAAATTTTACATTTTTGGTTTTGGTTTTGCCAATAATTCCACTTTAAATTATGCTGGAATGTTAGCTCTTTTTAGTGTAAGATATGTGCTTATTTTCAGTTTATAGAAGCTTTTATATATTTGTTACATATGTAAAAATAATTGTGGGTCTTGCTAGAGTAGTTGATACTTGAAATAGATTTTCAGGAGATGTAGTGATGACAGCAATTGGATTAAAAAATACTTGGGGCAAACATACATTTTTAAAAGGGCAAAAAAGTAAGAAAAATGGGACACACTTCATAAACTACTTTGGTTTTTTTGTCACCCTTATTTGCTTTTATGTAACAGTTCTGACTGCTTTCCTGTTTGGCAACTGGGGTTCCTTTAAGTGTGATACTGCTCAGAAAGTAATTCAGAGAGAGGACCGGGACTGTGTTTTCTGTCAGTCCAATGTAAGGCCTCATTCACACAGTAGAGGATGCCTGTATGGCATGAACTAGCCATTTTTACCAAAGTTTCAACTTCCTGATGTTGTGTGCAAGCAGCCAATGGAAGTCTGTTAGGATGCAAAGACCACATAGACACAGCCACTGGTCCTAATGTGGCAAGCATGCAGGTGCGGGTAAGCAGTCCTGAAAACACAGACAGCTTTTGTATTTCAGACTATTTACCTGAATGCCAGTCATATTTGGACCAGCAGCTGTGTCTTTGCAGCCACTGTATCTTAACATACTTCAGTGGGTTGCCTGCATGCAGTACCTGAATGTTGAGATTCACTCTATATGGGCATCATTGCCCACATGAGTGAAACCTAACTTTGAGAAAAAATGGGGCATCAATGCGTGTGCTTGTTTTGGGTACAGTTTGCAGGTAATGACAGTGTGCAGGTAGCAAACAATTTGGAGTACAGTATGTGGTTATGCATCAGCAATTGTGCAAGCAAATGACTGTGAAAAAAACTTGACTATAGTGGTCAAGTAGACAGATGTAAATATCTGCCACACAGTAATTCCTGGTAGGTGCTGGTTGTAGGAAGCCTCTGGCAAAGGGCACAAATATTGAACAAAGGTGTCTATACCCCATCTAGAGCATTAGAATTTTCACATTGTTGCCAACCTTAATGCTGAGCATGGTGTTATAATGCTAATTGTTTTGCTGCACTATTCAAAATAATGTTGCTTTCTAAGTAACCTTTCATATTCCTTCTCAAGTGGACAATGTCTAGCAATGGAACTCTTTGAGAGTCTGTCTAGCCTGACAATGTTGTTTCAACTATTTTGCAAACATGCTTGAAGCAGAAAATTAAAGGAGCATTGAAAGGGAACACTGAATTAGGACATGGACATAGAAGGAACTAGTATTGGGAGGTCCCTCAGAGTCTGAAAATATGCTGCGAAGACAAGGCCATGCTGATCAGTGCAAAGGCACATGGTTTATTGAATGTTTTAATTCCTGGGGAGAGAAGAATACATTTGCTGTGATGATTGTGGCAAATAATGTTAACATAGAAGCCAGTTCTGCTCTTGCATACATGTCATTTGGCTTGGCTAATACCAGCTTGCCCAGATAGCTACCTTTCCCTTCTTGAAAAGCCAGAAAACATCAGAACAAGTAATTTATCTTATACAATCCACTAGATTTCAGAGGGTCATCCACAGATAACATGTAATACATCTTTCTTCAGGGAGTGTAAATGAACTAGGCATGCTACATCATATAAAGGAAGGCTGTGGAGCAGGGGCTGGTACATGTTCCCTTGCAATATAATTGCTGGCTACATAATTAAATAATTTTGTCTCTAGTTTTAGCAGGTTAAACTACTGAAAGGTCTCCTTGTCACTAGGCATGTAGACACAATTGGCACCAGCCACTGATGAAAGGGAGGTGGACATTGTATCTTAAATTGGTGGACATCCTTACTATCTAAGGAATAATAGCAAATGTTATAGAAAGAATATTAGGAATATAGGAAGAATATTTGGTGGGGGCACATAATTCTCTTTAAGGATCGCATTGCCTCCCATTGCCTTCTCATGACACTGGCTTTGTTTTTTTGGAAAAGGAAAGTAATGAAAGGTGTTAACTGCTAAGTGTCACGAGTTAAAAGCACTGGCATTGAGCTATAAGCCATAAGTTTATGACCACCCACCTAATATTGAGTAGGTCCCTCTTTTGCCACCAAAACAGCCCTGACCCATCAAGGCGTGGATGCTACTAGACCTCTGAAGGTATGCTATGGTATCTGACAATAAACCATCATCATAACAGATCCTTTAAGTCCTTTAAGTTGTGGGATGGGGCCCCCATGAATCTGACTTGTTTTTCCAGCACATCTCACAGATGCTCAATTGGATTGAGATCTGGAGAATTTGAAGGCCAAGTTAACACCTCAAACCACTTGTTCCTCAAAACATTTTTGAACCATTTTGACAGTGTGACAAGGCACATTATCCTGTTGAGAACGGACACTAACATCAGGGAATACTGTTTCCATAAAGGGGTGTACTTGGTCAGCAACAATGTTTAGGTAGGTAGTATGTGTCATGTAACATGAATGGCAAGGCCTAAGGTTTCCCAGCAGAACATTGTCCAAAGCATCACACTGCCTCTGCTGGCTTGCCTTATTCCCACACTGCATCCTGTTGCCATCTCTTCCCCAGGCCAGCAAGTCACACGTACCTGGCCATCCACATGATGTAAAAGCAAATGTGATTCATCAGACCAGGCCACCTTCTTCTATGGCTTGTCATCCAGTTATGATGCTCTTGTGCTCATTGTAGGTGCTTTTGGCTGTAGACATGGGTCAGTATGGGCACCTTCACTGGTCTGCGGCTACGTAGCCCCATACATAGCAAACTGCAATGCCCATTTTTCTGCTTTCAACACATCAACTCCAGGAACAACATGTTTACTTGATGCCTAATATATCCCACCAACTTTCAGATGCTATCGTAATGAGATAATCAATGTTATTTATGTAACCTATCAGAGGTCACAAAGCTATTGCCTACTGGTGGATAAAAATTAGTAGATGCAAAGTAACTCTTATTTCAGTAAGACTTTGTTTATGCAGCAAAAAGTTGCAAGATGGAGATCATCTATGAGGAAAATAGCCACTGCCAACTTCTACTGCTACTTGGAGTACTTTATCATGAACCTACTTTTCCAGGCAGCTGTAAACTACATTTTCCCTTTTGTTTTCTGCACAATATTTTCAAAAGTGCAACCTGTTGTGGTGTGCTGTTGTTTCTCTGTTCTCTGCTGTTACAATATATTTTGATACATCCTACTTCTGAATTTACTTTTCCTAACACCATGCTTATTTTGCTTCCTAGAGGTGTGTGTGGTAGGTATTGCTTAAATACATAATGATGGTCACTACTTCCAAAGAATAACATAAGCAGCACTTACAGGAACTAGAATGCCTGTCAATGCTCTCTCCTCACTCTGCATTAAAATACCAATTAAATATTGAACACACTTTACATGTCTGTTGTTAGTGTGCAAAGTCTTTAGTTTTAATATAATTAGGTAGATGTAAACCATAACTAAATTACATTTAGTTTGCCAAAGCACTGTATATTGTATACAATTACCACAATATTTGGTTTTCTCAACTTCTCCCCGAGGTTTTCCTGATTATGACAACAGTAATGTGTGTTAAAATTGCCACTTACAGTATAGGCTCAATTAATTAATCTAACGCATAGATAAGGATGAAAATAAAACAAAAACTGCAGGGCTACTAATAAAAATATAAATAAAATAAGTGCACCAAATACAAGTGAAGCAAGTTACAACTCAGAGCCATGAACTAAGTGTAAAATAAGTAATCAACCCATAAACAGTGCACACAAACATACATAACTTGTCACATCTGGTGATGATTAAACAAAGCAATCTAAACATATAGTGCTGTATGGCAAGTCCACATCCAACAGTCCTATAAAGGAGCTGGGTGCTAAAGTCCAAACAAAAGGAATTTTCTGTGCAAAATAGAAAGTGCTGCTACTCCTGTAATAAACTCAGTAAAAGTATCTTCAAGAGCGCCATAAGATGTCCACTTTTTATGACGAAACGCGCTGGGATGGATTTCTGGTTGACGTCTCTTCTGCTCTTTAGAGCGTATGCTTTCACTGAGTAGACCACAAGTGTAATGGCACTTCTTGGTTATCCTACATATGCTCTGTACAGATACAACTACATGTGAGATTAGTTGACGTTGTATTTTATGCTTTCAAATAAACTGAGTTACATCACGGAGACTCTCTTTTTCCTCTGTTTTTTGGAACTTCTCTTTTCATGATTGAGCACTTACGAGGGGATAGGAGTTGGAGAGACCAATTGTGGCACCTGGAGCATTCACCATCAGTGGTATAAAGTGATTTTTTTTACTTACTTAATTGGTTAAGAGGTCAAAGGTATCTGGTGAGTGTGGGTGGATGTCAGGGTCACCAAGGGATTACACTGTTTCACAGATAAAAGGTTTGCCACAAGATTGATGTTGCAGTGAAGTTTTGCACAGAAGATTCCTTTTGTTTGGACTTTACCACCTAGCACTTTTAAAGCACTGCTGGCTGTGGACCTGCCTTACAGCGCCATATGTTTTGTTTAATCATCACCAGATGTGACAGGTTATGTATGTTTATGTGCAGAGTATATAGAATAATCACTTACTTACTTTAAACTTGGTTCATGTAATTTGCTTCATTTGTATTTGGTGAGCTTATTTTATTTATATTGTTAGTCGTAGTATTGCAATTTTTGCTTAATTTTCAGTATGTATATGCTTAGGGTTAAGCATCTCAGGGCAGCAGCTTTAGAATCACATTGGTTCAAGGGAATATGGGGGATCAGTAATATTTTTGAACATGTATAAGGATGCCTAATTTCCAGAAATTCTCTTGTGTTAAAGCTTTATGAATTGAGTCTATTGTCTCTATCTGAAGCCCATATGACTATGCAGGAGCACGGTAGGGAAATGGTAACAGAGTGGTGGCTGGGCCTCCAGGTATTATTTTAAAAAAATGTTGTATATTTAAAAATATTAAAAATTATTAATATAACTAAATTAAAATGGAGGTCTAGGTTCCCCCAAAAAATTAAAGGTCAGCAGCTATAAATACTGTAGCTGCTGACTTTTAATATAAGGTCATTTACCTGTATCGGGGGCCCAGCGATATCTTCTCCTGAGCTAATTCTTCAATCGGCTTCAGGTGCTGACACCAGTATCGTCAGCAAAAGGAAACTGGAAGTGAAGCCTTGTGGGTTCACAGCTGGCAACCAATTGTGCATAGGCAAATCGCTTTGCACTTTCTGAATGGGCTGCAGTTTTCTGGGAAATGTCAAGTGTCCCAGAAAGCTGTGGGGGTTAGGAAGGGGGCCAAGCTTCCAGCTCAGATCCCCTCAGAAAAATAGGTACCCACTCCCCCCCAAAAAAAGTGCCAAATGTAGCAGTGAAGGGGGGTTGGAGGCAGACAAGCAGGACTTGGATTTACAAATATTTTATTTTTATATTTTGTGGTTCATGGTATAACAGGAAACAAAGGGGTATATTTGTCAATGATTTGCTAGTGAAAAATAGATAAACCATCCAAAGTAATATTTTACGGGATTCAGCCAGCATTTTTTAGCAGGATTAGTCTTAAATATTATATGACATTTTCTGGGCTAATCTTGTTAGTTTGAATCTGGCTGAGAGAACCTTGAAAGTACATTAGTGGCTATTTTACACCTTTGGGTGAACCTTTGTAAGAATGTTAAACAGATCTTTTAACTCCTTTCTGTCAGCCATGCAAGGCAGAAGAGCAGTGGAATTTAATGCTGGGCTTCCAAATAAACAATATGCATGCAGAAAATGTCTCTGTTTTGTGATGCATATCCTCTGCACTGGGTTGTCACCAACATGATGAGTTCCCGTGACATCACTGCCCATATCTGGACTTAATGATGTCAACTCATCTGATTCCCCAGAGTTCCCTGAGAATGTTAAACTCAGTCAATGATGGAAACTTTTTCAGTGCTCAAACACAGTTTGAGGAGTGAGGAAGGAAGAACCTGTGCTCCCCTTAATGCATGAGACATCATTGGACTTCAATGAAACCTTGAGGGGTAAATATTAGTTAAATAAAGAAAAGCGAAGGATGTTTTTGAGGATTTTTTTTAAACCTTTCACTTAACCTCATTTTAGAAGTCAAAAAGAGTCTAAAGGTGAGGAGTTCCCACCTACTTGCCACCATAGGGGCAGGTAGGTGGAACATGAACACTCGCTTGCGGCAACCCTGTCCTAAGCACCAAGGATGTAAAAAACCTATGAATAATGCAGTAAAGCTGTCTCCCATCTAACAATAAATGGTGGGTGATTCTTGTTTAATGGAATTTCCACATGGACAAATCTTGTTAAACGCAATTTTTACAAAGAAAATCTTATTTGAAAACGTGTGAATCTTTAATTTTTCAAAATGAAGGAAAATAACTGTGAAAAACTGAATGAAAATGGAAAATTGAATCTTGGTTGATAAATGATCAAATATATTGTGGTAATCATGATAAATACAGCACAATTTTTTTTCTGGTCTTTACTCATCCAATTGATAACAGTAACGTTGGATTGTGTATCTTATACAGCTGGTAAAATCTTCCTTTTTTTAACAAAATAAGAATTATTTAGCACAAAAAGCACTGTTACCCATAGCAGCCTATAAATTGTAATCAGCAAAAAAACAGAATAAATTGCTTTGTACAATAGCTCCAATGTTTCTCCAATTTTCATAAACTCTGTCCACAGGTTAAAGAATTTGCTAAAGAATTTTCTCATTTGTGCTATTTGGGAAAATGATGATTTCAGGCCTTCTCCCTCTTGATGCAGAACTGATGATTCCCAGATGGAAACCTCAAAGCTTCAATCTTCAATTTACTTTGTGTCTGAACAATGAAGAGGAAAGGCAATGTAGAGGATGAAGTGAAAGAGATGTCATCAAGGGTGAAGACCTTCGGGATCAC
Organism: Staurois parvus; assembly: GCF_062004578.1. Lineage (NCBI taxonomy): Eukaryota > Metazoa > Chordata > Amphibia > Anura > Ranidae > Staurois > Staurois parvus. The sequence continues at coordinate 3,106,308 of NW_028318385.1, read as the reverse complement.
CAAATGCTTTATAAATTCCTTTAAATAAAATAAAATACCAAAAAAAAAAAAAACTGTGGACAACTGTTGTGTAATTCTGTAAAAAATATAATTTATCTGTTGCCTCTTTTCTACATTTTGAGCTATGGAAATTGAGGGGTACACACATTTCACATTTACAGATTGTTAGCAAGAATATATTGTATATAAGAAACAATTTTTTTCTCTTTTTTGGATTAATGTTGGCCTCCAAACAGACATCTAAACACACAGATGTAGCACTACTGCCACAGGAGTCACTTGGCATGATGCATTCTTCATTCTGCCATGGTTATTATTATTATAATACAGGACTTACAGGTAAAATTCGAAAAATTAGAATATCGTGCAAAATTATTTCAGTAATGCAACTTAAAAGGTGAAACTAATATATGAGATAAATTGTCAATGGGGTATGCAGCGCTAAAGAACAGATAACAAGCAAGGAGGGTGCCACCATATATAGTAGCAAACAAATAGTTCATATAATGTAGCAAGAAGAAAGCTGGGTATGATCCAATGATACTCCAAATCCCGTGAAAGAGAAAAATTAGTAAGGGTGTGCGCTTACCACAAGTACACACAATGTGAGCATTGTATGCAAATAAACAGCAACCGGGCGTCACGGTCTGGTCAGCAGCATGGGCAACATCTGGTCATATGAGGACATCTGGGTCAACAGGTCCAACGCTGTCCAGGCCCCCTCTAGCTCTCAAATCCAGATCGCCACCTTGCAAAGCTCATCAAAAAAAACGAGCCGGGAAGCAAGAAGGTACTAATAGTGAAGCACGTTTATTAAGAGCATAAGAAGTGAGCTAAAAGCAAGAACTCACATCGATATAAGTATACATCCAGGCCCAATACAAAGGCTCCCTGGTGGTTAGTGGTTCAAACAGCATGCAAAACATACACATCCAGGTCTAGTAGATAAGTCCCTGGTGGCTAGTGGTATCATCAGCATAAAGGCATAAATCTCAAAAACTTGTGGTAACAACAATACTCATCCAGGTCTGGTGAAGAGATTCCCTGGTGACTAGTGGTTCCCTGGTAATAAAGGCGTCAGTAGGGTGGATCCCCTAACATGTTTCGAGCAAAAGCTCGTTTTCAAAAGCTCGTTTGAAAACTTGGTTTGGGCCTCTTTTGCAGCAATTACTGCCTCAATGCGGCGTGGCATGGAAGCTATCAGCCTGTGGCACTGCTGAGGTGTTATGGAAGACCAGGATGCTTCAATAGCGGCCTTCAGCTCTTCTGCACTGTTCAGTCTCATGTCTCTCATCTTTCTCTTGGCAATGCCCCATAGATTCTCTATGGGGTTCAGGTCAGGCGAGTTTGCTGGCCAATCAAGCACAGTAATCCCACGGTCATTGAACCAGGTTTTGGTGCTTTTGTCAGTGTGGGCAGGTGCCAAGTCCTGCTTGAAAATGAAGTCAGCATCCCCATAAAGCTGGTCTGCGGAAGGAAGCATGAAGTGCTCCAAAATCTCCTGGTAGACGGCTACGTTGACCCTGGACTTAATGAAGCACAGTGGACCAACACCAGCAGATGGCTCCCCAAATCAACACAGACTGTAAAAACTTCACACTGGAATTCAAGCATCTTGCAGTTTGTTCCTCTCCATTCTTCCTCTATATTCTGGGTCCTTGGTTTTCAAATGAGATACAAAACTTGCTCTCATCAGAAAAGAGGACTTTGGACCACTGAGAAACAGACCAGGTCTGTTTTTCTTTAGCCCAGGTAAGACGCTTCTGATATTGATTGTTGTTCAGGAGCAGCTTGACAAGAGGAATATGACATTTGAAGCCCATGTCCAGGATCCGTCTCTGTGTGGTGGCTCTTGGTACACTGACTCCAGCCTCAGTCCACTCCTTGTGAAAGTCCCCAACACTTTTGAATGGCCTTTTCCTGACAATCCTCTCCAGGCTGCGGTCATCCCTGCTGCTTGTGCACCTTTTTCTTTCACACTTTTCCCTTCCACATAACTCTCTATTAATGTGCTTTGATACAGCACTTTGGGAACATCCAACTTCTTTTGCAATTACCTTTTGAGGCTTTTCCTCCTTATGGAAGGTGTCAATCATGGTTTTCTGCACAACTGTCAGGTCAGCAGTCTTTCCCATGATTGTGATTCCTACTGAACCAGACTGAGAGACCATTTAAAGACTCAGGAACCCTTTGCAGGTGTTATGGCTTAATTAGCTGATTAGAGTGGGACACTTTGAGCCTAGAATATTGCACCTTTTCACAATATTCTAATTTTCTGAGATTGTGGATTTGGGGTTTTCATGAGCTGTAAGCCATAATCATCACAATTATGACAAACCACATCATGAACTATCTTGCTTTGCATGTAATGAGTCTATCTCATATATTAGTTTCACCTTTTAAGTTGCATTACTGAAATAAATTAACTTTTGCACGATATTCTAATTTTCTGAGTTTCACCTGTATATAGCGCCAACAGTTTGTGCAGCGCTTTACAATATAAAGGGAGGTAGTACAGCTACAATACAATTAAAACAAGAGAATTAAGAGGGCCTTACTCATAAGAGCTTACAATCTAATAGGGTGGGGCAAGTGGCACAAATGGTTATAACTGTGAGGGAATAATGAGCTGATGGATGTGACAAATGTCTATTCGGATGCATGATAAACTTCCCTGAAGAGATGACTTTTCAAGGATCACCTAAAGGCAGCCAGAGTAAGGGATAACCGGACAGATTGAGATAAAAAGTTCCAGAGGATGGGAGAGGCCCTGGCAAAGTCCTGGGAACAAGCATGGGAGCAGGATACAAGGGAGATTGAGAGCAGATGATCATGAGAGGAGCAGATAGGATGGTTTGGGTGATACTTGGAGACAAGATTGGTGATATAGCTCGGGGCAGAGTTCTGGATGGCTTTGTATGTTGTTGTTAGTATTTTTACTTGAATTCGCTGAATGGTTGGTAAGGTAGATGATCCTGGCAGCAGCATTCATGATAAACTGAAGAGGGGATAGCCTATGGAGAGGTAGGCCTATGAGAAGGGAGCTGCAATAGTCAAGGCGAGAGATAACAAGGGAGTGAACGAGTAGCTTGGGGGTTAATCGGTTAAAAACGGGCAAATTTTAGAGATATTATGTAGGTGAAGTCTACAAGCTTTTGACTGCAATTAAATTTTGGGCCAAAAGGATAGGTCAGAGTCTAGGATTACACCAGGTACCCTGACATGAGGGGAGGGACTGATGGTTGTGTTTAGAGATGAGCGAATTATTCAAAAATTCGATTCGGCTGATTCGCCGAATTTGCGGGAGAAATTCGATTCGATGCGAATTTATTCGCCGCAAATTTAACTTATTTAAAGGGTTTCTAGGCTTCAGAGAGCCTTTATATTAGTGCAGAACACTGTACCTTTAATTTAAATGCCCTTGGAGTCTGCTGGGGAAGAGAAATAATACTGTCAGTCAGTATGACATGCAGATGAGTGCCGTCGATCTTAGAATCACCGCACACTTCACTCATTTGGGCAGTCACGGGGCACGACGAAGAAGAAGAAGAAGAAGAATGAAAAGAAGAATGAAAAGAAGAAGAAGAAGAATGAAAAGAAGAAGAAGAAGAATGAAAAGAAGAAGAAGAAGAATGAAAAGAAGAATGAAAAGAAGAAGAAGAATGAAAAGAAGAAGAAGAATGGAAAGAAGAATGAAAAGAAGAAGAAGAAGAATGAAAAGAAGAATGAAAAGAAGAATGAGAAGAATGAAAAGAAGAATGAAAAGAAGAAGAAGAATGAAAAGAAGAAGAAGAATGAAAAGAAGAATGAGAAGAAGAAGAAGAAGAATGAAAAGAAGAAGAAGAAGAATGAAAAGAAGAATGAAAAGAAGAAGAAGAATGAAAAGAAGAAGAAGAAGAATGAAAAGAAGAAGAAGAAGAATGAAAAGAAGAATGAAAAGAAGAATGAAAAGAAGAAGAAGAAGAAGAATGAAAAGAAGAAGAAGAATGAAAAGAAGAAGAAGAAGAATGAAAAGAAGAAGAAGAAGAAGAATGAAAAGCAGAATGAAAAGAAGAAGAAGAAGAATGAAAAGAAGAAGAAGAAGAATGAAAAGAAGAATGAAAAGAAGAAGAAGAAGAATGAAAAGAAGAAGAAGAAGAATGAAAAGAAGAAGAAGAAGAATGAAAAGAAGAATGAAAAGAAGAAGAAGAAGAATGAAAAGAAGAAGAAGAATGAAAAGAAGAATGAAAAGAAGAAGAAGAAGAATGAAAAGAAGAAGAAGAATGAAAAGAAGAATGAAAAGAAGAAGAAGAAGAATGAAAAGAAGTAGAAGAAGAATGAAAAGAAGAATGAAAAGAAGAAGAAGAAGAATGAAAAGAAGAATGAGAAGAATGAAAAGAAGAATGAAAAGAAGAAGAAGAAGAAGAATGAAAAGAAGAAGAAGAAGAATGAAAAGAAGAATGAAAAGAAGAAGAAGAAGAATGAAAAGCAGAAGAAGAAGAATGAAAAGAAGAATGAAAAGAAGAAGAAGAAGAATGAAAAGAAGAAGAATGAAAAGAAGAATGAAAAGAAGAAGAAGAAGAATGAAAAGAAGAAGAAGAAGAATGAAAAGAAGAATGAAAAGAAGAAGAAGAAGAATGAAAAGAAGAAGAATGAAAAGAAGAATGAAAAGAAGAAGAAGAAGAATGAAAAGAAGAAGAATGAAAAGAAGAATGAAAAGAAGAAGAAGAAGAATGAAAAGAAGAATGAAAAGAAGAAGAAGAAGAATGAAAAGAAGAAGAATGAAAAGAAGAATGAAAAGAAGAAGAAGAAGAATGAAAAGAAGAAGAATGAAAAGAAGAATGAAAAGAAGAAGAAGAAGAAGAATGAAAAGAAGAAGAAGAAGAATGAAAAGAAGAATGAAAAGAAGAAGAAGAAGAATGAAAAGAAGAAGAAGAAGAATGAAAAGAAGAATGAAAAGAAGAAGAAGAAGAATGAAAAGAAGAAGAAGAAGAATGAAAAGAAGAATGAAAAGAAGAAGAAGAAGAATGAAAAGAAGAATGAAAAGAAGAAGAAGAAGAATGAAAAGAAGAAGAAGAAGAATGAAAAGAAGAATGAAAAGAAGAAGAAAAATGAAAAGAAGAAGAAGAAGAATGAAAAGAAGAAGAAGAAGAATGAAAAGAAGAATGAAAAGAAGAAGAAGAAGAATGAAAAGAAGAAGAAGAAGAATGAAAAGAAGAATGAAAAGAAGAAGAAGAAGAATGAAAAGAAGAAGAAGAAGAATGAAAAGCAGAAGAAGAAGAATGAAAAGAAGAAGAAGAAGAATGAAAAGAAGAATGAAAAGAAGAAGAAGAAGAATGAAAAGAAGAAGAAGAAGAATGAAAAGCAGAAGAAGAAGAATGAAAAGAAGAATGAAAAGAAGAAGAAGAATGAAAAGAAGAAGAAGAAGAATGAAAAGAAGAATGAAAAGAAGAAGAAGAAGAATGAAAAGAAGAAGAAGAAGAATGAAAAGCAGAAGAAGAAGAATGAAAAGAAGAATGAAAAGAAGAAGAAGAAGAATGAAAAGAAGAATGAAAAGAAGAAGAAGAAGAATGAAAAGAAGAAGAAGAAGAATGAAAAGCAGAAGAAGAAGAATGAAAAGAAGAATGAAAAGAAGAAGAAGAAGAATGAAAAGAAGAAGAATGAAAAGAAGAATGAAAAGAAGAAGAAGAAGAATGAAAAGAAGAAGAAGAAGAATGAAAAGAAGAAGAAGAAGAATGAAAAGAAGAATGAAAAGAAGAAGAAGAAGAATGAAAAGAAGAAGAAGAAGAATGAAAAGAAGAATGAAAAGAAGAAGAAGAAGAATGAAAAGAAGAAGAATGAAAAGAAGAATGAAAAGAAGAAGAAGAAGAATGAAAAGCAGAAGAAGAAGAATGAAAAGAAGAATGAAAAGAAGAAGAAGAAGAATGAAAAGAAGAAGAATGAAAAGAAGAATGAAAAGAAGAAGAAGAAGAATGAAAAGAAGAAGAAGAAGAATGAAAAGAAGAATGAAAAGAAGAAGAAGAAGAATGAAAAGAAGAAGAATGAAAAGAAGAATGAAAAGAAGAAGAAGAAGAATGAAAAGAAGAAGAATGAAAAGAAGAATGAAAAGAAGAAGAAGAAGAAGAATGAAAAGAAGAAGAAGAAGAATGAAAAGAAGAATGAAAAGAAGAAGAAGAAGAATGAAAAGAAGAAGAAGAAGAATGAAAAGAAGAATGAAAAGAAGAAGAATGAAAAGAAGAAGAAGAAGAAGAATGAAAAGAAGAATGAAAAGAAGAAGAAGAAGAATGAAAAGAAGAATGAAAAGAAGAAGAAGAAGAATGAAAAGAAGAAGAAGAAGAATGAAAAGAAGAAGAAGAAGAATGAAAAGAAGAAGAAGAAGAATGAAAAGAAGAATGAAAAGAAGAAGAAAAATGAAAAGAAGAAGAAGAAGAATGAAAAGAAGAAGAAGAAGAATGAAAAGAAGAATGAAAAGAAGAAGAAGAAGAATGAAAAGAAGAATGAAAAGAAGAAGAAGAAGAATGAAAAGAAGAATGAAAAGAAGAAGAAGAAGAATGAAAAGAAGAAGAAGAAGAATGAAAAGCAGAAGAAGAAGAATGAAAAGAAGAATGAAAAGAAGAAGAAGAAGAATGAAAAGAAGAAGAATGAAAAGAAGAATGAAAAGAAGAAGAAGAAGAATGAAAAGAAGAAGAAGAAGAATGAAAAGAAGAAGAAGAAGAATGAAAAGAAGAATGAAAAGAAGAAGAAGAAGAATGAAAAGAAGAAGAAGAAGAATGAAAAGAAGAATGAAAAGAAGAAGAAGAAGAATGAAAAGAAGAAGAATGAAAAGAAGAATGAAAAGAAGAATGAAAAGAAGAAGAAGAAGAATGAAAAGAAGAAGAAGAAGAATGAAAAGAAGAAGAAGAAGAATGAAAAGAAGAATGAAAAGAAGAAGAAGAAGAATGAAAAGAAGAAGAAGAAGAAGAATGAAAAGAAGAATGAAAAGAAGAAGAAGAAGAATGAAAAGAAGAAGAAGAAGAATGAAAAGAAGAATGAAAAGAAGAAGAAAAAGAATGAAAAGAAGAAGAAGAAGAATGAAAAGAAGAATGAAAAGAAGAAAAAGAAGAAGAAGAATGAAAAGAAGAAGAAGAATGAAAAGAAGAGGTATTCCAGTACAGCAAAAAGTGTATCTGCAGAGAGCTCCGCTATTTCTGACAGTTCTCTGACAGTTCCTTCACATTTACAGCGGTTGAAACATTGTATCTATTTATTTCCGAATAAAAACATCTGTATCCTAAATGGAAACAAATAGATACAATGTTTCAACCGCTGTAAATGAACTGTCAGAACTGTCAGAAATAGCGGAGCTCTCTGCAGTGACACTTTTGCCGGCTGATCGGGAAAAATTCGATTCGTGCACCCAAAGTTGGCTAAAATTCGGATTCGATGCGAATCGAATTTTTCCCGATATTCGAAACGAATTCCACTTCGCCTGGTTCGATTCGCTCATCTCTAGTTGTGTTATTGATCTTGATGGAAAAGTCATGTATGAGTGCGCGAGGGGTCGGGAATATTATCAGCTTGGTTTTAGAGAGATTTTGTTTTAGGAAGAATGCTTATATGTCAGTTAGTAAGTTAGTAATGTGAGGGGAGACTGAAGGAGTGAGGTGAGGCGTAGAGAGATAGATTTGGGTGTCATCGGCATAGGGGTGGTATATGAAGCCAGGTATGAAGAAGGGAGGTTAACAGGTGACCAAGAGAGGAGGCGTAGATAGAGAAGAGAAGGGATCCAAGAACAGAGCCTTGGGTGACCCCTACAGAAAGAGGAAGTGGAGAGGAGGAGACATAGGTAACACTGAAGGAGCACCGTGATATGTAGGAGGAGAACCAGGATAGAGCTGAATATTGGAGAGAAAGGCAGTGGAGTTTATTGAGAAGGACAGGGTGGTCAACAGTATCAAAGGCTGCATAGAGGTCTAGTAGTAAGAGTATGGAGTAATGGCCATTGGTTTTAGCAGTTAGTAGTAAATCATTAGTGAATTTTAGTAGGGCAGTTTCTGTGGCGTGCTGTGAGCAAAAGCCAGACTGTAGGGGACCAAGAAGGTTGTTTTCAGTGAGGTAGGAGCTAAGATGGTTGTAGACTAAGCATTTTAGAAGTTTAGAGGTAAATGGGAGCATAGGGGTGGGTCTTAAGTTGTTCAGGTTGGTGGGGTCCAGTGAGGGCTTTTTAAGTATGGGAGTGTTCTGTGCATGCTTTAGGGGAGAGGGGAAGGTGGCAGTAGAGGGAGAGATTGAAGATTTGAGTGAGAGAGCATAGGATAGAAGAAGAGGGTGACCGTAGTAGTTGTGAGGAAACAGGATCCAGGGGACAATTGGTTAGGTGGGCATCTGAGAACAGTTTGATAGTCTCTTCAGTAGTAGCCGGGTTGAAAGAGGAAAGTGTTGACTGTGCTGTTGAACAAGGTATGTTAAGAAGATATCTGTATAGTGGATGTGTCCTCACGTATTGCATCAATCTTGTCTTTGAAGTGATTGGCAATCTCTTGGGCAGTGAGTGAGTTAGTGGGTAAAGGAGGCATGGGACAAAGCAGAGAGTTAAAGGTAGCAAAGAGTCGGCGAGGACTAGATGACAAAGGTAATAATAAAAGAGACAAAGTAAGTTTGTTTGACACCATGGAGGGATTAATAGTATTTTAGGAGGGCAGATTCATACAGTTGCAAGAAAAAGTATGTGAACCCCTTGGGATTACGTGGAGTTTTGCATGAATTGGGCATAAAATGTGCTTTGAACGTCATCTAAGTCCCAACAATAGAAGAACACAGTCTGCTGAACATAATACTACACAAACATTAGATGTTGCCATGGTTTAATTGCACATAACATGTAAACATTCACAGTGCAGGGAGGAAAAAGTATGTGAACCTTTGGACTTAATAACTGGTTGATCCTCCTTTGGCAGCAATAACCTCAACCAAACGTTTCCTGTAGTTGCAGATCAGACCTGCACAACGATCTGGAGTAATTTTGGACCACTCCTCTTCACAAAACTGTTTCAGTGTAGCAATATTCTTGGGATGTCTGGTGTGAATCGCTCTCTTAAGGTCATGCCACAGCATTTCAATCGGGTTGAGGTCAGGACTCTGACTGGGCCACTCCAGAAGGCGTATTCTGTGCTGTTGCAGCCAATGTTTTGTTGAATTACTTGTATGCTTTGGGTCATTGTCCTGTTGCATCACCCCTCCTCTGTGGAGCTTCAGTTGGCGGACAGATGGTCATACGTTTTCCTGCAAAATGTCTTGATAAACTCCTGGAATTCATTTTCCCAATGACAACAATCCGTCCAGGCCCTGAGGCAGCAAAGCAGCCCCAAACCATGATGCTCCCTCCGCCATGTTTTACAGTGGGGATGAGGTTTTGATGTTGGTGTGCTGTGCCTTTTTTTCTCCACACATAGTGTTGTATTTTCTTCCCAAACAACTCAATTTTGGTTTCATCTGTCCACAGTATATTTTGCCAGTAGTGCTGTGGAACATCCAGGTGCTCGTTTGCAAACTTCAAACGTGCTGCAATATGCTTTTTGGACAGCAATGGCTTCCTCCGTGGTGTCCTCTCATGTACTCCATTCTTGTTTAATGTTTTCCTTATTGTAGATGTGTCAACAAAAATGTTAGCATGTGCCAGAGATTTCTGTAGGTCTTTAACTGACACTCTGGGATTCTTCTTTACCTCATGCAGCATTCTGTGCTGTGCTCTTGCAGTCATTTTTACAGGACGACCACGCCTAGGGAGAGTAGCAACAGTGCTAAACTTTCTCCATTTGTAGACAGTCAGTCTTACCGTGGACACATGAACATCAAGGCTTTTGGAGATACTTTTGTAACCCTTTCCAGCTTCATACAAGTCAACAATTCTTGATCGTAGGTCTTCTGAGAGCTCTTTCCTGCCAGGCATGGTTCACATCAGACAGTGCTTCTTGAAACCAGTAAACCCAAAACAGGTGTGTGTTTTTTAAGAGCAGGACAGCTGTCAGCAACACATCCAATATCATCACACTGATTGGAGTCAAGGCTGGCTCACTCCTGGCTCCAATTAGCTCAGGGAGAAGTCATTAAGCTAGGGCCTCACATACTTTTTCCTCCCTGCACTGTGAATATTTACATGTTATGTACAATTAAATCATGGCAACATCTAATGTTTGTGTAGTATTATGTTCAGCAGACTGTGTTCTTCTATTGTTGTGACTTAGATGACGTTCAGAGCACATTTTATGCCCAATTCATGCAAAACTCCATGTAATCCCAAGGGGTTCACATACTTTTTCTTGCAACTGTATAGCGCGAAGTCCTGCAGGGATTTGGTTTTATGCCATAGTCGTTCATGAGCACAACAAAGTCTCTTGACATTTTTGGTGTTGTCAATTTGCCAGGGTTGTAACGGTTGGGGCCTGATTCATCGTCTAGTTAGAAGAGCAAGTGAATCCAGTGCGGATGAGGGTGAACTGTTGTAGACAGAGATGACCAGGTTAGGACAGGAAAGGGGAGAAATTTTGACATAGAGGTGGTCAGTAGCAGAATAGAGAAGTGCAGGGTTAAAGTGGTGAAGATTTCTACAAGTAATCATTTGCTGCTTTGAGGGATAGGTGATGGAAGACAAGTATACTGTGAAAGTGATAAGGTTGTGATCAGAGACAGGAAAGGGGGTATTGGTAAGGTTGCCAGGACTGCAGAGTTGGGAGAAGACAAGGCCAAGGGTATTACCATTGGAGTAAGTGGAAGTATGTGTCCATTGTGTTAGGTCAAAAGATGAGGTTAAGTTGAGAAGTTGAGCAGTATTTCTTTTTTGCAGTATGTCTTTTAGACCCTGCATGTCTCAATAAACAGAACCTGTCACCAAAAAGTTATCATGGAATGGAATACACATAAGAGAGCTGTTTTACCTGCCAAATCATTTGTAGTACTGTCTATAAAGAAACGTAATCTCTGCCATGCCAGTCCCATCTGGCAAGGGAGGAAACCTGATTTTCTCTGCTGCAGTTTATTAATATTTCCATGTCCCTTCCCGACCCTCAGCTTGTGACTAGACAGTGAAAGGAGAAGCAGCAGACTGCTGAGCATATCTCTCTGCCATTTTGCTACCCTGCCATCGGAATACTTGCAGCGCACCACAATTGAATTGAATTACCATTCGTGCTGCTTCTGCCTCTCCCAGTATGAGATCTGCTTTACAGTTGTCTGCAAGTGGCTGTTTCAGTGACAATCATATCATTTTTCCCATTACTTTTTGTCTTGATGACAATGATCACAAGGACAAATACAGAGGGTGATTCTCCACAATAGGAACACAGCAAGTATTTAACAAAACAGATGTGCTATCCCTTTACTTCCCTTAAAAAAAAAAAAAAATACTGGTTGGGTATAGATTCACTTTCAGATTCATGCAGTGATGCAGACAGTGTTTGATTCTTAGGCCTCATGTCCATAGGACATTCTTTTTCCTCCCCTGGACGCCTTTGCCCCAGGGGATGAAAAAGCCGCTTAAAGAAATGCATCTAAAGCTGCATTCTGCAAACTCATTTATGTGTGTCAAACATTTCGGCCTTCATTCATTTCATTGACCAGAATAATAATTTATGAACACTCAAACGCTAAATGGTTTGATGCATTTACATGCTTTTAGACATGCTGGTAAGTTAATTGGATCCTGTCTAAATTGTCCCTAGTATGTGTATGTATGAATGTAAGTTAGGGACCTTAGATTGTACGCTCCTTGAGGGTTAGGGACTGATGTGAATGTACTATATATATATAAAGCACTGCATAAATTGATGGTGCTATATAAGTACCTGTAATAAATAATAAATATGCACATTCAGCATTTTTTTTGGTCAAATTCTTCTCTTCTAAATGCACTGGTAGTGTGTTTTTTTCAGGCTCTGAACATTCCTCTTCTAATATGCCTGTAAATGCCAATGTGTGCATGGACACATAGGCTAACATTGAGGTGTGTTTAGAGGCTGGAGAAAAAAGTCAAACATCAGTAAAAGTGGTGTTTTATACATCCTGTGTGCATGAGACCTTAAAGGAGAAGTGTGGGAATGAAAAAAAAATACACACATACTCACCTGTATGGCTGCAGTATTAATGTGATGCTGCAGCTGTCTCTCACTGGCCCTAAGCCCGAAAACTGAGCTATCACCTGACCACTGATCGCTCAGTTCTTTGTCCACTCTCAGCACTCTGATGCAACATCATATTTTATATTTTACCAAAAATGCAGTTATTATATTGTGTGCACTAAAATTCATTTAGGTGTATTTTTTCCTGAAAATCTGCAATTATTTATTTTAGGTACTTATATAGCGCCATCAATTAGCACAGCACTTTACATATATATTGTACACTCACATCAGTCCCTAACCCTCAAGGGGTGTACAATCTAAGGTCCCTAACTCACATTCATACATACACATACTAGGGACAATTTAGACAGGATCCAGTTCACCTACCAGCATGTCTTTGGAGTATGGGAGGAAACCAGAGTACCCGGAGGAAACCCACACAGGCACAGGGAGAACATGCAAACTCCAGGCAGGTGGTGCCATGGCTGGGATTTGAACTAACAACCCTAGTACTGTCAGGTGGAAGTGCTAACCATTTAGCCACTGTGCTGCCCAAATATCAAATGTGCACAAATATCATGTGACATACAAAAATTGCAACACTGCTGTTTTATTCTTCATGACCTCTGATTTCATACAATATATGTTTAGGGATTTTAAGTATTTGTCTAGCAAAAAATTGCTGATTTTCACATGCAAATGTACATTTTTTATCGTGTTAAAGATCCAGAAAGTGCCATGACATTTAACAAAAAAACAATATTTTAGTATTATAGTAGCCTGACAAGATCCTTTAAAATCCTAAAAATCCAAGAAAAACTTGGTTTTGGTTGCAATACTGAAAGCGGTAGGAGAGTCCAAGTACAAAAACTGTTGTTCAGAAGATTTTTCCTATTATACAATGATCACCTATTTTATATACTTTATAAATAAGCAGATGACAAGTGAAATCTCTAATAGTAACAGGGAAACATGACTGCTGTGCTAAAGTAAAATATACCTTAATTACCCTAATTTGTCTTGTATGTAAACCTTTCATCCAATATCCAGTTAGCTCTGTGTTTCAATGTGCATTTGGTCAAGGCAGCTGCTTTATGGCCTCTATATTTTAATATGTGGTTCTGCATATACGGTAAATATTTTGTATTCTCCTTCTGAGCCAGCAGACAGAGCTTTTTCACCATTTCATACATTTGCTTACATTACTATACATTGCTCAGTAGCTCAAGCATACATTTACACATTAACCACTTCAAGTCCGAACACCTTTACCCTCTTCCAGTCCAGGCCAATTTTCAGCGCTATCACACTTTGAATGCCAATTGCGTGGTCATGCAACACTGCACCCATATGAAATTTTTAGTATTTTTTTTGAGACAGATAAAACTTACTTTTGGTGGTATTTATTCACCACTGGGATTATTATTTTTTTGCTATATAAATGAAAAAGACCAAAAATTTTGAAAGAAAGTGTTTTCTTATAAAATTTTGCAAATAAATAAACTTTCTTCATAAATCTTGGCCAAAATGTATTCAGCTATCTTTTTGGTAAAAAAAATAACACAAATTAGTTATTAAAAAAAAAAGTTTACATTTTAAAAAAAAAATATTATTATTTATGTGTTTTTTTCCATACTGTCACCCTAGCAGTACAATGTCACCATAGTGACACTGTACTACTTGTGGGGGGTGATGAAGATTTTTTTTTTTTTTTTTACACTGATTGCTTTTACACCCATAAAGGCTGTAAAAGCAATAATTTCTCTTTCTCTCTGGCTGCATTCCTGCAGGCATTGAGAAATACTGTGAGAGCTGTGATTGGCTACAGCATGTCACATGGTACAAGGCTGTTGTGAATAGCTTTTTCACAACATTCACAGATTTCACAAGTAGTAAACAATGCTTTCAGGAAGTAACATCTTGTTTACTACTGTTCACGTGATCACTGATTGGCCAATCAGTGATCACATGAATCGGGACCTCAAACAGAGGTCCCGTACAGCGTTCTCTGTGCCGCTCTGTCCGGTAGACACAGCAGGCACAGATATCAGTGCTGCATGCTCCCAGGGAGCTCACACAAGCAATGGATGGCATCAGCAGAGCTCCCATCCGGCCGTTTATCGGCATGCGCCGCATGGGAAGAGGTTAAGTCCTTGTTCACACTGTATGCGACTTTGAAATTGTGTTGCTTCACTTAACCCCTAGACACCGAGCGCACACAAATATGTGGCCTCTCGGCATCTGGGCCTTCATGCCAAGCCGCCACAAATTTTCGTACCATTTGAAAATACATGTGCTGAGAGTGCGTGCCCTGCATGCTCCCAGCACACATGTTCGTGACTCATGGAAAGGTCCTGATCTCCCCTTGTGATCGGGACCTTTTCCAATTATGTGACTGTCATGACAGCAACTGACGGCGGTCACATGACCCTAAAACTCCCGCCCCGCCTCCCGGCTTCTGAAACCTATTAGAGGGCCAAGAGGCGCCGGCGCAAAGGGGTTAAAGTAGCGTGATTGCAAAGTCGCAGGTCAGTGCGATTTCAGGTGCGACTTGCCTGACATCTTTGAAAATAGAGCAGGAACTGTTTTCAAAATCATCAGAGTCGCACTGATTTGAATGGTTCCATTGCCGACAATAGGGTGCGTCTTGTCATGTGACTTTGAACTGTCAAATTGCATGACAAGTCACATTGGTGTGAATCAGGGCTTAGAGAGAAAAACTGTTCACTTATCAAAATAAAATGTTCACTGGAATAATTAATAAACATCCATTGTTTAGCCATTTGTACATCATTGGGTATTCAAAGTAAACACAACATCACATTATGCACTAACTTCAGTGTGCATTCAGATTACTAAGTGGGCAGCTTCTACTCCTTTATTTAGTTGAGTTGTATCTCATCCTTTATCAGACACCGTTGTCTAAGGTTTTAATAGCTAACACAGTAGGGCTGAACAGAGCATATTCACTTTGAAAAGTAAATTTTAACGTTGCAAAGTAATAAAGGTTAGAATAAACCTGTGTTGTTATACATAACTGTGAGTTGTGGTGTGTTAGGATTCCCTAATACTGCTGCTGATCTACTGCCATTGCTATCTCCTGTAGCCTTTTCTACAACTAGGTCTCAGCTACAAATTGTGTATATTTTTTTCTGCAGGTTCAATCCTGCATTGCACCTCAATGTTTGCAACCTATTCCAGTGGTCATGCACTATAGAGATATCACATATAAGTTTTTCACATCGGTAGTGCGACAGCCATGTCAGGATCTAGGGGGTGCTGGGATGGGCTGTGCCCCCCAGATTTCCATTGTGCCCCCCGTCTGATGGCTTAGTTTCTTCCTCCATTCCCACACTCAGGGCTGGCCTGGGACACCAGTGCGCAGCCTGGTGCAGTGATTTGCGTTCAGTAAAGTCCAGGCAGCGGCAGCGGTAGACAGGAGACAGGCTGTGCTGTGCCTTCTCCCTCCTGTTAGTGGAGTGCTCCTCCACACAGCAAATCACACAGGATCGTTAGTTGGGATGGCACATTATGTTTCCCAGTCTGTAAGTTCCACCGCCACACCACACATACACACACAGGATCGTTAGTTGGGATGGCACATTATGTTTCCCAGTCTGTAAGTTCCACCGCCACACCACACATACACACACAGGATCGTTAGTTGGGATGGCACATTATGTTTCCCAGTCTGTAAGTTCCACCGCCACACCACACATACACACACAGGATCGTTAGTTTAGACTGAACACGGTTTAATTACCCGCCCCCTGCAAACATGAGCAGTCTTTGGAAGAGACAGGGAGCGGGTAATTAAACTGTGCGCAGTCTGAAATAACAATCCTGTGTGTGTGTGTGTGTGGTGGAGGGTGAAGATAATTTGTGGAGGGGTTAGCGACTATTTGTGCTGGGGAGGGATATTTGCTAGGAGGGGATTGGAGGAGGGAGGGGAAGGATATGTGCTAGGAGGAGGAAAGAGGGTTTGTGTGTGCTATGAGGGAGGATTGAAGGGGAATACATGCATATGTGCTAAAAAGGGGATTTAGGGGGATATATATTAGGAGGGGGGTTTGGGGGGGGAATATGTGCTAGGAAGGAGGATTGGGGGGGTATGTACAAGGTGGGGGGATTAAGGGGGATATGGGTTTAGAGGGGGAATTGGGGGGATATGTGCTAAGAGGGGGGGATTGGGGGGATATATATTAGGAGGGGGTTTGGGGGGAAATATGTGTTAGGAAGGAGGATTGGGGGGATATGTGCAAGGTGGGGGGATTGAGGGGGATATGTGTTTAGAGAGGGATTGGAAGGGAATATGTGCTGGTAGGGGGGTTGGGGGATATGTGCCTGAAGAGGAAATTGGAGGGATATGTACTTGGAGGATGGATTTGGAGGGAATATGTGTTAGCAGGGGGATTGGAGGGGTAAGTGCTAGGAGGGGGGTTGGGGGGGATATGTGCAAGGAAGGGGGATTGAGGGTTGGAGTTTTTTCTAAGAGGGAGTGGGGGGATTTGGGCTGAGAGGGGGAGGGGGAGATTTGTGCTAGGAGGAGGTGGAGGGGTTTTGGGTTAAGAGGCGAGGGCTGGGGAGAATCTGTGCTAGGAAGGGGAATTTGAGGGGTTTGGGTGAGGAGGGAGGATTTGTGCTGGGAAGAGTAATTTAGAGGGGCTTATGCTAGGAGTGGGGATTGGAGGGAAGATTATGCTGGAAGGGGGGATTTTGGGGATAGGATTTGTGCTAGGAAAGGAAATGTGAGGAAAAGAGGATGTGTGCCAGGAGGGGTGATTTTTTTTTGGATATTGGAGATTTTTGCAGGGGGAATGGGGGATTTGAGCTGGGAAGTGGGATTGAGTGTCAACAATTTGTGTTGAGAGGGGGGACTAGTACTAGGAGGAGGGGGAATTATTGAATTGTGCTATTGGCTTGCAGAGGGAATTTATGCTTTGGGGGTGAGTGTGCTGACCAGTGCTGTTTTATTTTCTTTGGAGGGGGAGAGATTTATGCTCAGACAATGAAGGCACTCAACAGAACTCCTCCCCTCACAGCACATAGCTGAGATCAGATTTCCTTACAGACACAGCGTCGATCTGTAGCTAGCCACACACTATACAGAGGGATGCTGTGTCTGTAAGAGAATTCGATCTCAGCTATGTGCTATGTGGGGTGGAGGAGATCTGAATACCCAGGCTGTTTGCAGTGAGGGGAAGGGAGGATAAGATCTGCTGAGTGCTCTGCCAGCAGTGACCCTGTCCTTTTCTCTGCTCACCAATGTCTTCTGCCCTGCTGACCCTTTTACACTGCCCTGCTGACTCCTGTCCTCTGCACTGCTGACTTTAAAACCCCTTTTCTCCACCCTGCTGACACCTGTCATATGCTCTGTTGACCCTTGTCCTCTGCTCTGTTGACCCGCTGTACAGTTCCCTACTGACTCTTGTACACTCCCCTACTGACCCCTGCACACTGTCCAGCTGCATACTGTTCTCTGCTCTGATAACCCATTGTACATTGTCCTACAAACTAATGGCGTCTGTAGACTGCCCTATAAACTGCTGACCCTATCCTCTGTGGCTGCTGACTTTTAATAGTAGGGCACTTACCTGTCCATGGATTCTGCGGTGTCCTCACCCTGAGCTGATTCTTCAATCAAATGTTGGGTGCTGGCACCGCCATCTTGACTAAGGGTTTCCTATTGCACATGCACATGCACAAAGCACGCTGCACTTTTTAAATGGGCTGCAGTCCTCTGGGATCTTGGAAGTGTCCCAGAGGGCTGCAGGGGGGGGGGGGGCTACAGTGGTAGCAAAACTGTCAAAACCAGGTACCTTCTCCCCCCTCCCCCCAAAAGGTGCCAAATGTGGCAGCGGAGGGGGGGGAGGAGGCAAAAAATCAGCACTTCCACTTATGGGTTGAACTCCGCTTTCAAAATTACATGAAACACCATGCATAGAAAAACATGAAAACCATGAAATTGCTCAAAAACCCTACCAAAAAAAGGGTGAGACCCATTAATAGCATGAAAAATAAAGAACTTACCAAAAAGTGGGGGTACAAGTCTAAGCATACTGTCTGGAAGTGCAACAACCACCTGCCAGAAGTGAGGCGGAGGATGCCAATGAAGGAGGATAATTCCCTCCTTCTCCTCTCATGCTGCAATATAATGCTAATTGACATCCTGATGCCATTTTTCCCTGTCTGGTCTTCTCTGCTCCCCATTGGCCATATTCCTACGTGGCCTTTATAAATAGGAGTGTCTTTCTCTGAGTATATACTGTATGTATTGGTCTTTTGAAAGTGAGCACAGAGGATACAGTATGCTTGGACATGTACCCCCACTTTTTGGTAAATTCTTTATTTTTGATGTTATCAATGGGTCTCTCCCTTCTTTTAGTAGGGGTTTTTTAAACAGTTTTGCTCCCCCACCAGACCTTTTATGGCTACTTTGTTATTTTATTCATGGTTTTTGCTTATTTACTTTTCTAAATGGGGATATGCTTCCGTTGCTGATTCTTATACTGACAGACACCGACTATTGTTGTGCCCTTCCTCTTCTGTTCAGGTGGTTGAACCACCATGTCCTTGGCTCCAACCGTGGAAGTCCACTAGACATATTTCACCAATCTTTTGAACAGATATTTGTTAGATATTAGATCATGGATGGTTGTTTTTTTTCCATAATATATTTGTTATATATATTTGTTTTTTCACCTTAGTGGGAATTAGTGGGACAGAGCCGCTTCCTCCCTTGGTGGGGGGTTTCTTCTCCACCCAGGAAATACAACGATTTTTTAAATTGTTTAATTGTCATTTAGTTGTTAAATACATGAACCATGTGCACAGATTAGGCTAAATCACTAAGCTGCAAGTATAAAGTGAAAACAAAAACCTCAGTAATGCTATATAATAAGTGCTCCTCTTCAGAAACACAAAATCTGAATAGCGCACAAACTCTCAAAATACTGTGTATATATTACATTAAGATGATAATAAAATACAAGACACAACCCCTCCAGTGGTTCAATGTAAAACCATGACAAAGTGATATTCATAAATTCAAAATTTCATGATAACTCAGTTTACCCCCACAAAAAACAAAAGAAAGAGTCCAGATATTTGTATGCATAAAGTGATCATGTGCAATCCTTCTATAAAACCTTCACCATCCACTTTGGGCACTCTCACACCTTTAGGTTTAGACCCCCACTACAAAGGTCTCAGGTGCATGTCCCTTTAAATCCTAGGCTCAGGCTTAAGCATTCCTTAATTGATCTAATTAATCAGGCATATACCAGGGATATATGTTCAGAAAGACAAAAGGAAACACATGGTGCTCTCTGTAGAAAACATTTCTTATACAAAAACAGAGGTAATACACTCACATGAAGACAAGGTGATATTGCCCATTGCAAGACATAAGAGAAGAAGCAGTGCTGCCTGTGCCTCACTCTGCAAAGCCACCAATGTTAGTTGTTGTTTTTTGCAGCATCTCTCTGCTTCCTTTGAAAAAAAAAAAAAACACTTCACACTTTCACCCCAGGTGCATCACAACCACATTTTATATCCCAATATGCTCATTGTCTTCAAAAGTATCAAAACTTTGACTAGGCATGGTTTGCTAAAAACTGGACAACACCAGGATACATTGAGCATGACCATATAGAATATACTAAAATGTAAAATGATCTAGTGCAAGCTAAATGGAAAAGTTAAAATAATTGCACATACAAAATATGTGATGGCAAAGTGTGGTGCCACTGTACTGTTTCTTGACAACACATACAGCTTAAAGGTATCTTCAAACCATCTATTTTAAAGGATTGGCAATCTTTCCATGCCATCTTCAAAGTTGAATTACCAGGGCCTTCTCCCCAACTGTATGGTATTTTTTAATGGTTTGCTCCTGCCTAATAGCAACAGTTTCTCTGCAACAGTCTCTAAAATGACAGATCCTTGTAATCCTTCTTTAACATGGCAATTTCATATAACATGGCAGTCGTTTAGTAACATGATAGGTGTCTCTTATACCATTAAAGCATTTCTTAACATGGCAATTGTAACAGCAATGTTTTGGTTAGGGCTGAAGATACAGGCTCAGCATATTAGCAGACTGAAAACCCATAGGTATAGTTGCAGGTATGTTTTACTAACAGTTGGAAGGTTATGTCAGGGTTTAGAGCTGTTAATACCATTCCCGTTACAGATTGTGTACACATCCACTGTGAGGGGGTTGAATTAAATTCAAGCTCCATCATCTGTGATTCTACAGAATCATTTTTACTGTCTATACTCTGATTAAAATGTGCTCTTTTAATTTTCGTTTTTTATTTTTAATAAATTGCAAAGATTTCAAAACAAACTTCTTTCATGTTGTCATTATGGGGTATTATTTCTAAAATGTTCAGTAAAAAAATGAATTTAATCTATTTTGGAATAAGGCTGTAACATAACAAAATGTGGCAAAAGTTAAGCGCTGTGAATACTTTCTGGATGCAATATATATATATATATATATATATATATATATATGCCAGGTGAGTGTTTCATCACAACAGTCAGTCTAGCTCAGCAATACGTCTCCTTCTTCAGGATTGTCATTCTGCAGGAAGTAGCGTGGTGTAGACAGATACAGGGAGCATGTGTCCTGAGGCCTGAGAAATACGTGCATTGACCAGACCAGTTGTCTGCTGTAAGGTGAGTGGGTCATTGTGGTATCTGTAGAAAGACAGCATTCAAGCAGGCAGGGAGCCTGTATAACCTACACTGGGCGAGTCAATAGCCAGGAGGCTTAGTGATTGTCTGTGCGGTGAACAGACTGTTGGTCTGCACAGACCAGTATAGCCAGGAGACTGAAAACCTTGTTCTGTACTGAGGAGATACTGAAAATCTCTGCAAGAGAAAAACTTGCTATACAAGTATCCTTTTAACCACTTGCTGTCCGCCTGCTGTTTATAAATGGCAGGACGGTGGCACTCCAGGGGCGGGTTGCCGTTCATAAACGGCACCCGCCATTTCTAGCTGTGCGCGCCCCCTGGGAGCACGCAGCACTGCGATCCGGTGCCCGCTGTGTCCTCCGGACACACAGTGAAACACCGATCATCGGACGGGACCTCTGTAAGAGGTCCCAATCATGTGATCACTGATAGGCCAATCAGTGATCACATGCAAAGTAGTAAGCAAGATGTCACTTGTGACATCATTACTTACTACGTGTGAAATCTGTGAATGATCACAGAGGTCACATGGTACAAGGCTATTCACAACAGCCTTGTACCATGTGACAAGCTCTGACCAATCACAGCTCACTCAGTATTTCTCAATGGCTGCAAGAATGCAGCTAGAGAGAAAGAGAAATGATTGCTTTTACATCCTATATGGGTGTAAAAGCAATCACTGTAAAAAAAAAAAAAATATTCATCACCCCCCACAAGTAGTACATTGTCACCATGGTGACACTGTACTGCTAGGGTGACAGTATGTAAAAAAAATAAAAAAATAAAATAAAAATGTAAAAACAAATGTTTAAAAATTATAATTTGTGGTTATAAACTAATTTGGCTTATTTTTTTTTTTACTAAAAAGACAACGGAATACATTTTGGCCAAGATTTATGATGAAAGATTTTATAAGAAAAACACTTTTTTTCAAAATGTGTGGACTTTTTCATTTACAATAAAAATAAAAATCCCAGCTGTGAATAAATACCACCAAAATAAAGCTTTATCTGTCTAAAAAAAATGGTAAAAAATTAATATGGGTACAGTGTTGCATGACCGCGCAATTGTCATTCAAAGTGTGATAGCCCTGAAAGCTGAAAATTGCCCTGGACAGGAAGGGGGTAAAAGTGTCCGAACAGGAAGTGGTTGATAAACATGCACAAAAAAACCTTAAACACAAGTTGGTAAGTGAACTGAGTTTTTAAAGCTATACACTTTAAGCCACATTATATTTTAGTATATTAGGCTTTCACTACAAGAAGTACAGAAGCAGCTCTTAAAGATTGGGAACACCTGCTCTACATTTTTTATGTGCTTAGATTCATGGATTTTACACACATATAGATAGAAGCAACCCAAATTGGGGTTGTGACTGGGGCAGTCAGCTACCTAAAACAAGTGATAGGTTGAAAATTGGAGGCATCCAGTCGGCACACTTAGGTTGATTTACTAAAACTGGAGAGTGTCAAATCTGCTGTAGCTGTGAATGGTAGCCAATCAGCTTCTAACTTCAGCTTGTCCAATTAAGCTTTGACAATAAAACATAAACAATTGAGTACTGACGTGATACTTTTTTTATTTGCACTAACATCCAATTTTGAGGATAAGCTTTCAGGGTATGTCCCCTTCTTCAAGGTCCAGGCAGTACTACTACAAAGTTTTAGCAGAATGTTAGGAGAGATGCAACAATAAAACATGAAAGCTGATTGGTTTCTGTGCAGAGTTGCACCACATTTTGCACTCCCAAGCTTTAGTAAATCAACACCACTGCATCTCCAGAATGAGCTTACATTCAAAAATAAGAAGTATTAAGTCTTAATTGAATATTTGGAAGATATACAGTAAACATATGTGTTCTAGTTTTCAACAAGTACATTACTGTTTTCATAATATAGTAGATAAGAATTTTTCTCCCAAAAAGTAGAAAAATATAGTAATGTAAAACATCTGCTGTGTTAATTTTCCACATGCATACCTGGTCTACATGGAAGACAGAATTGTAGAATTGGTAAATTTATGACATTTCATGGATGTGTCATGGTCTTAAATTCCAAATTAGAAGATGGATATGGTTATTTCAGCTTTAAAGGAAAACTTCTGCAGAACCAGCTTAATTCTTTATGTACAAATTCCCTTTACCGACCACTTTCATACTAATCACACACTTCATTATGGCTGCTTTGTCTTATGTAAAAAATGCATGTTTGTCAAGGTTGAAGCATTTAATGCATACAAGGTTTTTGGTTACCTTTATGTAGAAAATATTCATAATGCTTACTTTAAAGCTCAACTCCATTTTTTTTATCATTAACTAGTTGCGTACAACAACCTATTAAACAGAAGAAACAATATAACATGATTGTCAGTTAAAGCTAAATTCCAGGAAAAAATCTAAATACACAATCAAAACAAATATATCAGAGCTGTTTTACCTGCCAAAGGATTTATGTCCATCCAGCTCTGAGATTTACACAGTCCTGACACACATCACTGCCCTGTCAGTATTAATAGACTTGGTTTTTCTCTGCAGTATTTAATTTGTACTTATAAGTCTTGCCTTCCCAGCCTCTGACTGGACACTGAATGGAGAAGTAGCAGGCTAATGAGCTGAAGAAATACAGTACAACTACTATAGATTTCTACTGGCCCTTCAAAGTGATGGTTGGTCTCAGTGATCAATAAAGCAATGGGAAGGAATAATCCAGTGGACAATTTAACTTGCTAAAGTTATCGTTTTTATATTGAAATGTCCCAGAAATTGGGACACACAGGAAGCATTTTATTTATGACGTTGTTTAGCTTTTTTATGTACTAAGAGGTTAAGGTGTAATTCCAGCAGTGACTTGGCAGCCTTCCAACCCACTAATATCTGACGCAAACGCAGAGCAGATGTTCAGGGAGGCAAAGCAATGGGAGCTGAGAGGGGAAACTGTAAAAGACAGCCTCACTTTTTAAAATTAATATTAACATGTCAAAGCTTACATGCGATTTTAGTGAGTAGATTAACATACACTTTAATTTAAGAAGTTTTTTTCATTCATTTACTGGGTGATTCTGCCATAAACATCCTTGTTCAGGTACTTCCTTTTAAAGGGTGACAATTGTCTCCCACTTGTGCTCCTGCACTGTCATCCTGTTATATTTGAACCTGATGGAGACTACAAGCCACTTGTGAAACTGTTGTGAAAAAAGGACATTCATTAATTTCTGGGCACTGCCATGAGAGACATTTTTAAAGCAAAAAAAAAAAAAAACACAATGGGTGGAAGGTCCTTGTAATGTGACTTTGAGGGTGACATGAAAAAAACACCAATCCTTTACCACTTGCCTAACGGGCACTTTTACGCCCTTCCTGCCCAGGCCAATTTTCAGCTTTAAGTGTTTTTGCACTTTGAATGACAATTGCGTGGTCATGCAACACTGTACCCAAACAAAATTTTTATCTTTTTTTGATATGGATAGAGCTTTCTTTTGGTGGTATTTATTCACCACTGGGGTTTTTATTTTTTGCTAAACAAACTAAAAAAGGCTGAAAATTTTGAAAAAATACTTTTTTCGTAGTTTCTGTTATAGAAGTTTGTAAATAAGTAATTGTTTCCTTCACTAATGTGCGCTAAGGAGGCTGCAGTGATGGGCACTGACAGGCTGCACTGATGGGCACTGATAGGCAGCACTGATGGGCATTGACATGCATCATCGGTGGGCATTGACAGGCATCAGTGATGGGCACTGAAAGGCAGCACTTATATATGGCACTGACAGGCAATACTGATGGGCACTGATAGGCGGCACTGACTGGCACTGATAGGTGGCACTGATAGGCAGCACTGGTGGGCACTGATAGGCGGCACTGGCTGGCACTGATAGGCAGCACTGAAAGGCAGCTCTGTCGGGCACTGATATGTGGAATCGATGTGCACTGATGGGCACTGGTAAGTGGCATTGATGGGCACTGACAGGTGGCAATTATGGGCACTGACAGATGGCACTGATGGGGCTATACTGAAAATCACGGCACTGATGATCAGTGTAGATTTTCCCTCTGAGGAATGCCGCTTACCGTCTCCCCTCTCCTCACGCGCTGTCAGCATGAGGAGAGTGTGACAATCGCGCGTCAGACCCTTGACCTTCTCACCAAACTCGTGACCGAAGGACTAACCAGCTGCACCCCGCACAACGATTTTCCAGCTAATGGATCACCAATCAATGTACCGGCAGCCTGAATGCGCTTGTTACTGGGTCAGGTTAATTACGCAATTAACCCTTCACACTGCCACCACCTCCTTTTTGTGCAGAGAAAGAGGAAACTCGGCAATCTCAGCAATAACACTATGATGATTAAGATAATCGTCTGTATAGCACTGTCACCACAGAAAGGTTATACAGAGGGTTAAACAAACATAGTAGCGCTCTTTTAGAGGCAGGAATTCGTAAATTGCATTAACGAGCTATAGAAACAGTTCAACACTTTCAGAAAGGGTGCAATAAAATATTTACAGAAAAAGATGTAACCAACATATATATATATAAATACACAGAGAACAATAGCACAGCAAAGAGGTAACAGGAGGTTAAAGGGTTAAAGTACTTGCCAATCAGCCTTGGGTTTGCAGATCAAGTTTCAGAGCAAAAGGGCACATCTCCTAGGTTGGTTCTGATGTTAAAAGGGAGAATTCTTCAACTTAACTTCTCTTAGGCCTGATAGCCCATTTTGTAGTCCTCTAAAAGGGGGTGTCTCTAAAGCCAAGGACCAATGCCTTGTTTAGGGAGGCATCGTCTGGGTGGATACCTAAACTTGAGCCAAAATCTCTCCTAGTTCATATTTTGCTCATAACTTTCCCTATGCACAAGTGACATTCCATCCGCGGGTAGATTACTATGCAGACACTTCTGAGGAACGGTTAGGTATGAAATATAACATACAGACTTGCATGGTTCAAGAGATATAATTCTCTGCTTTCCTAGGTCTTCCAGTCAGGGAGTGTGACCTATCAAACAATTTGTCTTCTCGTGGCCAATCCGAAGATATGCCTGATTATGCACAGGTTCTTTGGACAGCGAGGCCCCAGCTCCCTTCGTGGTTTTATAGCTCAGGGCTTCTGTGACACTGTCAACACACAGGCCATACGTCACTGTGGCTGAACAGAGGGGAAGAATGAGAATGAGAATGAGGGGGATATGTTTGTACAAGATGGAGGATCCTTTGCCAAGATGGAGATTGGAGCCAAAATGGTTGAACCGCGTCCATCTCTGTGGGCATGATTGCTACAGAGAGGACTGCTGATAACTGGTATTTCCTATTTACATGTGATCAGCTGTGATTGGACACAGCTGATCACATGATATAGCCTGTGTTATTGGCTCTTTACTGCGATTGGTGATTTTCTGTTTCCCAGGCGCAAAGCACACCACCTATCGCCACCCCGGGGGCATGCATGCGCAGCTATAGTGGAAGGAAGTCATGTGATGTCCTCCCAGAACGAGAGAGCCACCGCCCATCCATCATTTCCTTATATGGTGGGTGGCATTTAACTTACATGCTTTGGAGACACCTTTAAGTTGCAGGTGGTGTTATGGATCAGTACAATTTTCACGGACAGTCTCAGCAACACTGTATTTTGGCATCACATAATTTGGATGTGTAACTGATTTTTAAAATTTTTCATTTAGTTTGTATTATATACAACAGCAGCATCCCTATCTGATTCGTTTCAACTTAAAAAAAAGCTATTTTAGGTAGTCTTGCCTGAATCATCTGATTTTATTAGCCAGCAGTAATATACCTAAACTGACTGGTGGAAGTAGCAGCCAAAATAGATCCAAAACTCCAACTTTTTGTGAATTGGCCACTTGCAAAAATGTTTAATAGTATAGTTTGTGAATCTTTTTTGAATCTGCATTGTCCTAAAAGTTTAATAAAATGTCAAAACAAGGGGTGTAGTCTGACCACTGAGAGGAATGGCCATCTATGTGTACTGCTCCGCTTCTTCGCAGGCCATGACAGCAACCCTCAGGGACAGTACCCACTAAATCCTCCTCCTACACAGAGGACTTGACTCCTAGATACCTACAGGCTATGTCCCAAAAAAGCAGAAGCCTCAGAGTTCCTGACGCTGCATGAGTTCCTTATAAATCTGCCACAGCACGGATCACAAGATTGCTCCAAGAAGGAGAACCATTCGCTGTCTCTGCCACTCTCACAGCCTCCCCTGAATCTGAATGACTCATCAGACAAGGAGGATTCCACTTCCCTGCCTGCTGCCTCCTCTCTCTTAGCAGTGGACAGAAGTAAGAGAGCAGCCCTGTCCATGGCACACTCCCCTAACAACCACCTGCCACTAAGAAACACAACTTGGGGGATGCCATTACAGATGCATAGGCGCTGTTATAATATATGCTATTTAGTATTTACCAGTATACTGGATGCTACCTATTGTATTGTTTCTCTCTTACCAATTTCATGATTGTTTATGACTTTATTCACTACCTACTTGGATGAGGGGGTCTTCCTTCAGACCACATCTCCACTTGACATTCTCCATGCCTCTCATGTTTACTTTCCTTAGTGCTAAGGGTCTCAACCACCCTTTTTAAGTAATTGCTCCTGTGGAAAGAAGCTCTCTCCCTGCATGCAGACATATTATTTGCCCAGGAGACTCACTTTGCTCACCACAAAGCCCCTCTCTGCTCATTGTTTTTTGCACACGCTGACAGGAAAGCCAAAAGCGTAATGATAGCAGTACATGCTTCTGTTGCTTTTCAACTAGATTACGTAGCGGAGGGCCACTCTGGGAGATTTCTTATACTCTCTGCCACTTTCAAAAATCATCCTTTGTTAGTACTCAACATAAAGTATATGCTCCTAACACCCATCAAAAGTCCTTTTATAGAACTGTTATGAGTAAATTATCTGCCTCTCCAAGAGAACATATTATTATTTATAAAAATTAATATTTAGTTGTATAACCACTGTTTCTGAGAACTGCTGTACATCTATATTGCATGGAGTCAACCAACTTCTGGCACCTGTGAACAGGTATTCCAGCCCAGAATGATTGGACTACATTCCAAAATTCTTCTCTATTTCTTGGTTTTGCCTCAGAAACTGCATTTTTGATGTCACCCCACAAAATTTCTATTGAATTAAGATCCGGGGATTGGGCTGGCCACTCCATAACGTCAATCTTGTTGATCTGGAACCAAGATGTTGCACATTTACTGGTGTGTTTGGGGTCGTTGTCTTGTTGGAACACCAATTTCAAGGGCATTACCTCTTCAGCATAAGGCAGCATGACCTCTTCAAGTATTCTGATGTATTCAAACTGATCCATGATTCCTGGTATGTGAAAAATACGCCCAAGACCGTAGTATGAGAAACATCCCCATATCATGATGCTTGTGCAACCATGCTTCACTGTCTTCACAGTGTACTGTGGCTTGAATTCAGTGTTTGGGGGTCGTCTGACAAACTGTCTCTGGCCACTAGACCCAAAAAGAACAATCTTACTTTCATCAGTCCACAAAATGTTGCGCCATTTCTTTTTAGGCCAGTCAATGTGTTCTTTGGCAAATTGTAACCTCTTCAGCACATGTGTTTTTTTCAAAAGTGGGACTTTGCGGGGGCTTCTTGCAGATAGCTTGGCTTCACATAGGTGTCTTCTAATTGTAACAGTACTCACAGGTAAATTTAGACCTTCTTTGATCTTCCTGGAGCTGATTGTTGGCTGAGTCCTTGCCATTTTGGCTATTCTTCTATCCATTCGAATGGTAGTTTTTCGCTTTCTTCCACATCTTTCAGGGTTTGGTTACCATTTTAAAGCATTTGCGATCATTTTAGCTGAGCAGCCTATCATTTTCTGCACTTCTTTATATGTTTTCCCCTCTCCAATCAACTTTTTAATCAAGGTACGCTGTTCTTCTGAACAATGTCTGGAACGACCCATTTTCCTCAGAATTTCAGAAGGAAATGCACTGCAACCAGCATGTACAACATTTGCTGCCTTCCTTCCTTAAATAAGAGCAATAATTGCCACGTGTTCTTCAAAGAATGAATTACCTCACTAATAGAACTCCACACTGCTATTATTTTGAACATGCTCCTTTCAATTAGTGATTCAATTACACAGAATCAGCAGCATGCATGTCATGACTGTTGGGTCTGTTGGATTTCTATTACTCTACTACACCTGCTAGTAAATTATTTGCCATGTAGAAATATAATTTCTATCAAAAACAGTGATTGATCAGGTTAGTGATGTCTGACTGCTATTATTTTGAACACAACTGTATATGACATATGGAGATGCATGGATGGCACGGAGAAAGACTTTACTAACTTTT
Organism: Staurois parvus; assembly: GCF_062004578.1. Classification (NCBI taxonomy): domain Eukaryota; kingdom Metazoa; phylum Chordata; class Amphibia; order Anura; family Ranidae; genus Staurois; species Staurois parvus. The sequence goes on along the minus strand of NW_028318385.1, from coordinate 3,077,186 downwards.
CGCATACGCAGTCATCGTATTCCAAAATAGATCTGTTACTAGCGGCTACACCCTTGCTTCAGAATGTATCCTCATCTTCCATAGGCCTCATCACGTGGCCCGACAACTTACACATTTCCATCACCTTTTATCCATCCTCCCGCCCCAAAATCTTACCATGTAGAGGATGAAAGCTTCTTACATTACCCACATATGCCATGGTACAGAGATCAAGTCTGAAAGTGAAAAATACTTCCAATACAATGCAGTTTCTGTCTCAAATCCTTCCACACTTGGGAATGCTCACAAATTGGTAATTTGAGGCCTGTTTTTGAAAATCGGTGCCCAAGAGAAAAAAAGAAAGACACTGCATCTTTTTGTTTCTCTGTCCCCGCAAGCCTTAATGAGGAACTAGAGATTGCCACCATACTATGAGATAAGATACTTATTGCTCCTTTGTATAACTATAATACTGTTATCTATAAGTATGTCACATTTAACATATATCCTACTGATACATTATTATCTTTATCTACAGCTTTCTCACCTCCTGTGGTTTTAGTGGGTGGTCTACAAATCTATAAATTCATGTGGGTAGTCTATCTAGTAAGTACTCCATGTAGTAGTCTTTTAGGGTACGCAGGTCTACTCATCTTCATATTAGGTACACATGTGGGTGTGCTTCTGTTCATGTACAGATGTATACATGTTACATACACATGTATACACATAATCCCTCTTGTTATACCATGAACATCTAAGGCCGTAATATACATATAGTATACATTCACCAACACATGTGTCCTATTACTGCATTATGCATATGCAGCAGTACTATATATATATATATATATATATATATATATATATATATATATATATATATTAACCCTTGGTCTTGAAAATTTTGCAACATTGTACTATTTATGGTGTATTTATAACTGATTTTATGTAATTATTCTTCCAATTATTTTGCCATACTTTGGAATATGTGACGGAGAAAGGAAGGGGGGAGGTGGTGTAGGGTACATCTTACTGTACATTTAAATTATGTATAATACATTTTAAATTGCTGTTTAGCCAGTTCGCTCCTCTTCATGCCAGTTCACTCCCCCTTATTGTTATCCACCTTCCTCGCTCCCCATATAAAGCTCTTCTGTAAATTCAGTCACTAGCATGAGAAAGGAGCATGCAAGTATATTCCTGCCCTCGCGTACGCTCAGAAATGCGTTATATTCGGGTGATGTCACGATGCTGCAGTCCATGGCTGCACTCCAAGTGGCTCCACAGACCAGTGGAGGTTTTGGCCAGCTTCTCTATCCACTCCAACACAATCACCATACTGCAGCATCATCCCATGACAGTGGAAAGGCAGTCCAGTTACCTACTTTACTGATGAGCCTGTTTCTAATTACTCAAATGTGAGTTGCCAAACTTATATACCAATAACGTTGTTCTAGTAGTCTGCATTTAGAGGCATTGTTTTTCTCTTGGTTTGTGTTTTTCTATATAGAGTTGGCTTCTGCTCTACATATACAGCTTGCCCAGGTGCTTGGACCTATCCTATCCATCCCATCCGTCCCGCTGAATTTATGGTCTTCCAATACAAGTACTTTTTAATATAAGGACTTTTCATGGACTTATGACTACATGTACATGAGCCTTTACTGTATTACATCTTTTCTCACAACACTCACTGGTGTTAATGTAACTCTTATACTGCAAATGGCTCTTGTAGGGATCGGGTTAGAAGACTGGCCCTCCTCAGCACACTCCTAAGTTATTCACGTCTTAATAGCTGCCATATTATCCCGCTTGTGGAAATCTACTAATCCACTTTCCTTTCAGGACATGAATGATTACTGGATAATGGAATATCTATTTGCTTAAGCCCCCCAGACCACCTAAAAATTGTATAAACTATGGAATGTATAGCTTTAAGATCCCAGGAGCCTCACACTCTCACAAAACTCTTTATACTCCACTACCTCCATAAGAGCCATTCCAAGTATTGTATACATGTGCTGGTAGTTGCTTTCCTAACCACCATCCTACATTGTCTCTATTTGTTATTGCCTTCATGCCATGGGGCTGCCTGTCCCGGTCCCAACAATAGACTGGGCCTGGCATTGGTATGTGCACCCTTATAACTCCTCTCCTTGAAGTAGAGCTCTTATAACTCTTCTACACCTCCTATAATATAATAGGTTTCTCTACAATGTGTTAGTAACCCATATCCTTAGTGCAAAATCTACACCCCTCATCCAATTGCCTTAATGATAGAAGACATATTCACTGTTCTTAGTCTATGATTGAAATACTTTGCTGTTATATCAGTACACAGAGATTGATGTTATTACATTTTTTCTGAACCTTTTGTGCCTTATTTTGGCACTTACACTTTTTACTGTATGTTTTCTGAAAATATTCAATAAAATTTCAGTATTAAGTAAATGTCAAAACAGAATGTACAAAAACATTTTATAAGCACAACCCTACATTTCTTGAACTCCCATTGATCTTTAAAAGATATGCAAAATACAGACTTCAGGTACAGTATGTGTTGGGTAGAAACTGTCTAGAGTGAGGACTGAACGTGAGCACATGAATAGGCACCGACTAGAAACAGTGAAGACCATTCTAACTTACAATAAATATTATTACTATTTGAGAGACAATGGTCATAAATATTGTACAGCTCAGCTCCAGATGGCAGCAGACATCTGGAGCTGCAAACAAACATCTGCACTGTAACCAACCCTATGACTGGTGGTCTGAGCCCCACTTTGTCCTTGTTTTTTGCTCTGCAAGCCTTCTCATACAATGTAGATAAAAATTTCCTGGCTTGGGCTGCCCCAGAGAGGCTTTTTGTTTTAGTATTCCCTATTTTTTTAACTTATTTTCATATGTATTTATCAATGTATTCATTTTTTTTTTTTGTTGCATTGATGCAGTGGTTGGAATGCACACAGCAGAGGGCAGGCACATCAGCCATTCTCATGGTTTGCCAGCGTAATCTTTCTCATCCGAGACACTCAGTAGTCAGGAGTATTTTTTAAATATTTATTAATTTCATTATAATCAGGTCACTGGAGGCATATCTGCAGGGGGAAAATGTGGCTATAGGCTGCCTACCCTTCCACAGTGCATGGAGAGGGCAGGCAGAAATAAATAGATTTGGAAAATCCTATCACCAGGAAGAGAGGCAGGTGGCAGCAAAAATTAAGTGTAGACCGACCACCATTCCCACTTTTCTCCAAAGGACCATTAAATAAAACATTAGAAGCAAGCCCAAAAGGAGAGGTAATGATGCTGAATCATGGAAGTAGCCAAACAGCCCTCCCTTTCATTCTTCACCTCTTCCTCCTCCTCCCCTTAACCTCCCCCTCTTCCTCCTTCACATATTCCTCATCTACCTCCTCTTTCTTCTATGTGAGTATGCCATGATGAAAGGCTCTAGGGAGCTTTTCGCCATACCTAAGGCTCATCAATTTGTGTTCATTTTAGAGCAGTGGCCTTCAAACTGTGGCCCAAGTGCCAGATGCAGCCCTTTGTTTACCTTTATCTGGCACTTTGAACATTTTTCTATCCACAAACACTGAAAATGGAGCATAATTCCTGTTACTGACATCAACAATGGAACACTATTCCTCCCACTGACACCAATGATGGGGCACTATTCCTCCCACTGACACCATAGATGGGGCACTATTCCTCCCACTGACACCAATGATGGAGCACTAATCCTCCCACTGACACAAACAATGGGGCACTTTTCCTCCCACTGACACCAACAATGGAGCAGTTTTCCTTTCACTGACACCAACGTTGAGGCACTATTCCTCCCCCTAATGCCAAAGAGGCAATGTTTACTCCCACTGCTGGCAGGGCATTTCTACGTCCAATGGCCACAGTCTAGCCCCCCAAAAGTCTGAAGAACAGTAAACTGGCCCTTTGTTTAGAAAGTTTAGCGACTCCTGTACTAGAGCATACGCTGTATGGCTAAACTAATGGGACCACTAAATAACCAGTGTAACCCCTCCCATTTTTAGTGCACATTTCTTGGCCTGGCCAGTCCTACATTAACATATTCCCCCTGCCATCACCTTTTTACTATTTTCATTATTTACAATTCACAATTGTATATAATGAAATATGTAGACAGGTTTTGATAACCTAAGAAAATATTCACTAAACCTCCCCAATGTCTCCAGTAACAACCTTCTCATACCAAGTTTTGACCAGAGTGGAAGAAAAAATGTCACCAACCCCCCCCCTCCCACACACACACACACACACGACCTCTATACCAGCTTGGCATATCAACCACTTCCCTGCAAGCTGGTGTAAACAGCCTCACTTTCCCACCTGTAAGTTTTATATTTTTTTGTCAAACATTTACAAATGTACATTTTTATGCTTTTCATTTTTTTAATTGTCTTTATTTTTAACCCGTAAACCTGCCCCTTCCCTATCATGTCAGGCAGGGCCTTAGTGGATGATATTTAAGACTAAGACTAAAGATGACTTTTAACAAATCAGCCATGGATCATAAGGACTGCAAAACAACCACTGAAAATGATATTGATAAAACTGGATACATTTACTTTATATATGTTTAAATGAAAAGAAAGGAGCAAATACTTTTTAGATACAGTAATGGCCAAAATTATAGGCACTCCTGCATTTCTGTTCGATAATGCACCACTTTGCCCAGAAAATTGGTGCAATTACAAATGCTTAGGCATGTCCATGGTTATTTCTTTTTTTTGTATTGGTATAACACAAAAAAAGTGGAGAAACAAAAAAGCCAAATCTAACACATTCCACCCAAAACTCCAAAAATGGACTGGAAAAAAATTATTGGCACCCTCAATTTAATATTTGGTAGCACACCCCTTGGAAAAAAATAACTGAAATCAATTGCTTCCTGTAACCATCAATACATTTCTTACACCTCTTTACTGGGATTTTGGACCACTCTTCTTTTGTCAACTGTTCCAGGGTGCAGTAAGATATTCTGAAAGGGGCAGTTCTTGAATGGACTGCCAACAACAACTGACTAATGTGCTGTAATCAATCCAAGCTAAAAGTTCTAATCTTAAAAAAAGGCAAATACTCCAATTAATAGGAAAATGTAGCTAAGATGTTAAGAATTGAATAACTTAATATAAATCAGTTGCTGCTGACAGAGATTGGTCCTTGAATGTAGTGATTTGTGCACATAGGCAGGCCACATAAGTACCCCAACACTGCAATTTAAAGCACTCAAGCATAGTTTGTTAAAGAAGATGTAAACCCAACCCCTAAAATCTTAACCTAATCTTCGTAATATCATGTGAAAGTCTACTTTTATTTTAATCACTAGCTTTCATGGTGATACTGCTTGGTCACTTAATGTTATGGGATGACTGCACTCCTGTCTCCTACAATCTCCCACCCTGTCACAAGTTCTCCCAAAACAATCTCTGCTGATGCACATTTTCCAGTTAAATACACTGTTTTCTGAGAGATTGAGCAGACATTTAACATGAGTAAAAAAAATTAAATATTAGTGTCTTTTTTTGGACACTGAGGATGGAAATAGTAAACAGGTTTGCACCACAGCTTAAATGCCTGTTTGAACTCTCTAGATTTTGCAAGAACTCTGGGATAGGGATTCTTTTCAAGCAGGACAAGGTCACACACAAGAGTTTAAACATATAACATTTAGTTTTACATAGAACAGAAAAGAGCACATAGAAAAATGGAGATCCTATGCTAGTGGGCTCCAGCAGAACACCTCTTCACATTAGGAAATAGTCTTTCCTCGGTGACTAGGTGACTACCTAATAAGATGGAAATTATCGGGGATATACAGTATGTTTATTGATTTATGTATTGAAGAACATAAAATTAATCATAAGTTTAGGATGAAAATAAATTAATTTGATGCAGGTTCTGTTAAACTACTTCATTAAACTGTTTTATTTTTCTCTACACATTGATAATTATCTAAGGAACAGAATATTCATTGCTGTCATCCTATACAGTATACTCACTAACATCTATGCATACCTCTTTTCACTGAACTTTTAACAAATTTATTCTTGCTGTAAATTAGCATCTCATCCAGCCTGTCTTGATTAATAATTTAATTCTGACATTAATCATCATTACTCTCAACCACAGATGGCAAAAATAGTAACTTGTGCATCTATCACATGACTGTTTTCCAAGTATGCATAACTGTATAAAAAAAGTAAAAAAAAAAGTCTATTATTGTTAAGCAGTGAGTAGAATCAAACTACTAATTTCTTAGAACATGTTTAATGTGCCATTTAAGTAATGGTAATTACCAGCAGCTGTGCATTGAAAGCAATGGTTATATACTTAACTAGGCTGTAATGTGTTTAATGGTGCGGTGGCAGGTTGAATAGTCTGCATTTAAAAAGTGTGAGCAAGTAAGGGGGCAAATGATATGCTGCAGATGAAAGATGTGCATAAGCAATAGGTTTTACACTATGTTGTAAAGTTTTATAGATATGTAAGAATAATATTTTAAAGAAATCAAAGCATTCAACAAGAAATTTTAAGTTATAATGAGATTATCCACTTTATAGCAGTAAATTAATGGTTTTATGGAGTCACACTTAAATACTTTGAAGATCTTAAAAAGGAGCCTACATTCATGAATCAAGTTCATTAACCAATATTGATAATAGGTAAGAAACTCAAATGATTGGCTCGTCTACAAGTGGTCAGCTGTTCCATGGCTGAAAGACTATATTCAGACAATAATTGATAGCTGCTTTACAGCGCTGACATGGTTCTGGAAATCACAGAGAAACTGTCATTAGGTTTAACATTAGAAAACGTTCAGAATTGGCACATAGCATTGTTATAATCACTTGCAGAAAACTAAGGCTGTAAAGTTATTGCTATAGTGTGGATGCTGGCGGATGCATATTACAGATAATCATATTTCCAAAAACCTGCTCTGGTACTGAATTTTAACAACAGCCATTTAATGTGTGTGTCTGTGTGCAGATAGTTAAATAGATAGTAATAAGTGAAGCAAACAGTGGGTGTCACAGATTGTGCTAACAGCAGGAGAGGCTAAAAGAAGAATGGTTAAGTAAAACCTAAGTCTACTCTGCACTAAGTCAAGAGTAAGTAACACAAAATTCATAGGTCAGGAGCAGGGGCGGACTGACCATTTGGAAACTCGGTCACTGCCCAAGGGCCCGGTGTCAGTAGGGGGCCCCATGAGATGCCCCTGGTACCTTTTTCATAGGCTTTTTTGAGTTTGGGCAAGGACACAGGGGCACCATGTTCCCCTATTGCCCGGGGGCCCCATGAGTTGTCAGTCCACCCCTGGTCAGGAGTAAATAACAAACAGTTTCAAGCTCAGGAGTAGGTAATGCACATAGTGCAGAGGTCAAGTAAAAATAAAGCACAGATTGAATAGATTACGAGTATTTGATGCACATAGTACAAAGGTCAGTAGAAAGTAACACACAGGATTAAGTAATGCACAGAATGCAGGTGTCAGAAGTATGTAATGCACAGAATGAAAAACTCAGTAAGAAATGCATAATGTGCAGGGGGCAATGGGCCATATCACACAGATTGCAGGGAGTACGAACATGTAATGCACAGTGTACAGAGGCCAAAAGTAGGTAATGTGCAGGGGGCAAGAGCGTGTAATGTACTGTCAGGGCTGGGTTCCGGCAATTAACGAGCAGCTTTTTTCTTTCAGTGCTCAGAAGCTGCTCAGCTGACGGATACTTACCAGGCACTCATTGACTCCACAGTGATTCACCTGGATACCTTTACCTGCCTCATTAGTCCAGCCTACAGCCAGCCCTTTTTGCTATTTTAGCAGCTTAGCTCATTTTCTCCTTGCCCTTGCTTGGTCTATTATCTCTGTTGTGTTCCTGCCTGTGTTCCTGTGTGCAACTCAGTCTGACTGACTTTTTTCTGATTCCTGTTCCTGATGTTTGGCTCCTGACTAAGCTGACTTCTAATTTCCTGACCCTGGTTCATTTGATTACCCGCTTTGGCATCCAAACACTGGCTTCTGTTTTGACTGTGTTCCTGATCTGTGTTATTTTTGCTATTTCATTGGTGTGATTTTAACTGCACCTTCTGTCTCCACCTGGTTTATGGTTCCTGACATGTACAGAGTGCAGGAGACAGTAATACACAGAATGCAGGGGTCAGTAGTAGCCAATTCACAGACTGCAGAGGTCAAAAGTAATTAACACATAGACTGCAGAGGCCAGGAGTATAGTTTTGAAGGACAGGGGGTAGAGAGGAGAGGAGAAAGAGAGAGGGGGAGAGAGATAGAAGGGGTGGGGGAGAGGAAGAAGGAAAGAGAGCATGGGAGAGAAGGAAGAGAGGGAAGAAGGAGAGAGAGCATGGGAGAGAAGGAAGAGAGGGAAGAAAGGTGTTTAGAGTTCACACTGTGTTAACTCAGATGGACTGCTTACATGATTTACAGTTCATTCATCAATTATGTACCTGCATATTGTCCAGGCTTAACCATCAAACTTTGTCTCCCCCAGGGTCAAGCAGAAAATAGACAGCAAGCAGCCAACATCTGAGCTGCAGACTGTAATTTTATATATGCTGCCAGTGCCCACACAACACACTCCAGGATCCACCGTACCAGCAGCAGTGCACAGGCAGCATCAGGCTCAGCTGCTGGCTGAAATTTTTAATTTTCAGCCCTCCCAACCCCTTCTATAGGCTCATTGTGAATGTTCTCACTGCACACCTAGGGGTTAGAGTGTAGGCATGCTAGTGCTAGTTATGCCCCTGGATAGAGAGACAGATGAATAGATAGATACGATAGATAGATTTAAAAGTTTAGAATCACAAATGAATGCCTTTTTCAAAATCACTGATTTTTTTGTAATCAAATATATCATGTAGCAAATGGCTTTGTGCTTGAAATAACTGATGAATAAGGGATTATTCAGATATGACTGCAAAGCCCCATTTTCAGCAATGATTACTCCTGTGTCTTAATGGCAATCCCTCTTAGATCATCTTCTTAAACTCTTTGTATAGTTTAATTATGATGTTTCAAGGATAATTATTTGATAATCTAAGAAACTTTTGCAATTATGTAAGCACAGCTGAAATTAGGTATCCAGTTACAAAAGCATGTAAATAGTCTTTTTTAGGTTGCAAGCTACTAGTATTCCAAAAGTTCACCTTGGGGTTCAAAAATAGCCAAAACAAACAGCTTTTTTTTTTTTTAAAGAAACACATCAGTCTGTTTTTGTTGTGGGTAGAAACGGTTATTTCATATTTAAAGTTGCAAAGAAAACTGCATACAAAGGAAATTTACAGGTCCTCCTTAAAGAGTAAAGATTCCTTAAGGAGTACTGCCTGGACCTTGAAAAAGGGGACATACCCCAAAAGCTTGCCCTCAAAATTGTATGTTAGTGCAAATAGAAAAAGTATCATGTCAGTACTCAATTGTTTCTGTCTTAAAGAGTACAACAACTTTCACACAAAGCTGTGTACTTACCTACATCTCACATTAAGGCCCACCTAATGTTTATATTGCCCCACTGGCTTTTTTACCTGATTTCTGTACATTCAGCTTAGCTCCATGGACTTCCATAATGTCAACAGACGAAGAGGAGCAGATCAGTTTTCATATTCCTAATAGGGGCAAAACTGCAAACACAGACATCAAGTAAAGAAGCCAGAAGAGCAATTTAAACAATGCCATTGGCATCAGAACAAGATCTAGTTAAGTATAGAGCTTTGAGGGGAAGGGATGTATGGGCTACATCTGATTGGGCGGTGGGGGGAAAAGGACAAAATTACATGTAAAATTTCCCTTACTATAGAATACTTGTTGCATCTGTAACACCGAAATTACATCTTTGAGATGCTAGTAGTAGGTTTACAAAGTGTGAAAAGAATAAAGAATTCAAATTGACTTGGGCAATATTCATCATCATGTAACAGTGCAACTTTCTGGATACTTCTAAGTCAGTAAAACCTATTTCATGAACTGGCTGGCACAATTACTAGACCTTAAGTCAATCATGCCCTTGTGGCAAGGGCTTTATCATAGGATCAGAGAAAAATGCCCCACAGGACAGTCACACCTCTTGAAGTAAATAGGCCTTGTACTATGTGCATATTTTGGAGCATCACTGTAGTGGTATCATAATCATTTATTGACAGGTTACTATTAACTGACATTGATTTCTACCCATGCAGGATTGATTATGCCCACCTTTAAATCATCGATGAGTTATACATATCTTTCTCACTATCTGAAATACTCTAGCCAAAAACCTGGTGAAGAACTTGAAATATTTTATATATGAACCATTCTAGCTACCATGGTATTTAAATTCTGCTCAGCCACTCTTATGATCTACACAAGGCTGCTCCACCTTGTAGCTTGCCAACACATTTTGGATATCATTAATGATCACAAATTTTGGAAGTTGGTTGTCTATGAGAAATAGGACTTAGCATTTTTATTTTTGTTTATATCCACCTATTTCAATATTACTATGCTGACAAAGCTTTTAATCTGCATGTCCTAGGTAATGGTTTTGTTTTCAAGGTACTTGTGCACAATTTTTTATGTTTATGATTATGAAGGGATGCTTATTATATATCCTGCATTTATTGATTATTTATGTAAGCTTATTTTCAATTATTATCTTAAGGGGGAGCAGGAGTGTTTTATTAGTGATTAAAATAAATATGATTTACTAGGATAATATGTACTGAACTTGCTAAGCTGAAAGGTAATCAAACATAGAAATAGATTTTGGCAGGAGTATACATAAAGTGGATTGTTTCTTTGCGTGTGTAGAAGCTGAATGGTGCCTAAAATAATGCCAAAGCTAAGATAGCGAGAGAGCCATTTACTAATTCATCGTGCAAAGAATGCTGGTTTATGTGGGTTTCTTTACCACAAGTCCAGAAACATTTTTCAACACGTTTGCTTGCTCCAAGTACATAAAAAATTGTTTTAAGTATTAGTATACTTTGTTGAGAATAGCCTAAAGGCTCTAATCTAGGGATCTTTTCAACTCCTCTTCAGATAAAATAATACTTTCCTATGTGGTCATTTGTTCAAAGTATACAATGGTCTCAATGCAATTTTATTTCAGCAGTTTTATTTAAAATTAAATTAGCACTTTCTATCAGTTCCTTTTCCTGGCTCTTTTTATGAACAAACTGGCTGGAAATCATGGGTGACATCATTAACCACTTAAGTTCCAGAGCTTTATACCCCCTTCATGACACTGGCTGAGAAGGGGTTGACATCTAGGCCAACCAAGGGCTTAAATGTGTGCCTAACTATGTGTAATGTGTGTAAAATGTGCTGCTTTTACTATCAGATCTCTTTGTTTCTCATTCCTGCTTTGCAGGGATGAAAAACAGTGATATCAGTCCCTCTGTACAGAGCCCTGACTTGATTTTCACCACAGAGGCTCTGGGCTTTGATTCTTCACAGCCAATCAGCAGGCCCTGGCCATGAATCATTGACCAGGGCTTGATGGGGCATGCATGCTTACGCCCTATACCCGGAAGCAGGCAGTGGTGTACCAGTACATTGCTGTGCCTGCGCGGGACGCTCAACCGCAGTACAGTGGACCTCTGGACCCTGTTATTCTAAAGGAATGGGCAAAGCAATAAACTAATGTGCTCTACTTCCTTGTCCATCTGCAGCTAACAGAACGTGGATGTAGATGCAAAGGCTCCTTCAGCTAATCCAGAAATCAAAGGTAAAAACACCAATTTTAGTGAACCTACATTTAGGACTCACAAGACCTAAATATACAGAATCCAATATATATATATATATATATATATATATATAATTTATTTCAGGTACTTATATAGCACCGTCAGTTTACGCAGTGCTTTACATATATATATTTTACATTCACATCAGTCCCTAACCCTCAAGGGGCGTACAATCTAAGGCCCCTAACTCACATTCATACATACACATACTAGGGCCAATTTAGACAGGATCCAATTAACCCACCAAAGATCCATTATCTCCTGCGCTCAAAGACTCAGATCAAACGGGCGTTAGTAACAAGCAGCGTGTTGTGTGTTCATCCGCTGGTGATCAGAGGTTGTGCAGCTCTATCATGAAGCTGGGGAAGCTTGATAAAACTGTAGAAGAAGATGAAAGAAAGAGCGCACAAACCTTGCGCATTACCTCAATAAATAGCGACTAATTTTATTAAGGAAATATGCTCACAAAGTGATGATATAACAGGCATAAGTAACCATAATCCAAACAGAGTTACAGGTAAATCCAAAAGAGGGGGGAATGAAGGCTAACGCGTTTCGAAGGGTGCTCCCTTCTTCATCAGAGCTGGGTTGAGCAGATAGAGACTTCAGTATGGCAGAGTTCCCATGGCAAGGAGATATTCAGTCACCGAGTGTCAGTATTACAGCAGTTCAGCCTGTTAAACCATCAATGTTTGAGTATATTTCCTTAATAATAAAATTAGTCACTATTTATTGAGGCAATGCGCAAGGTTTGTGCGCTCTTTCTTTCATCTTCTTCTCCAATTAACCTACCAGCATATCTTTGGAGTGTAGGAGGAAACCGGAGTACCTGGAGAAAACCCATTCAGGCACAGGGAGAACATGCAAACTCCAGGTAGGTGGTGCCGTGGCTGGGATTCGAACCAACGACCCTAGTACTGCCAGGCGGAAGTGCTAACCATTTAGCCACTGTGCTGCCCATATATATATATATATATATATAAGGAACCACTTATGTGTAGAAAATATTGTTCTTTATTCAGTTATTATTATTTAATAACCATGGTTAAATGCAATTTTCCCTAACAATACGGATAACAACCCAACAAAATTCATCAAAAAATATTGCCAGAGTGATAACGAGATAAAAGTTGCTAGCTTACAGCAAAGATTCATATGAAAAATGTATTTGTGTTAAAAGGAAGTGGATCCAAACATGACAAAGAAACTAACATGTTTTGACCAACAGGTTTTACTCATAGTCTTAAAGCAGAACTTCACCTATAAAGTATTACCCATTAGCAAGGAACAGACATTCCACATTAATAAGTATCTTACCAAAATTGGTGTTTGCTGTAAATTCACTCCAGCATTGTTCCTGTTTCTTCTTGCTCTAGGCTGTCATTTTGCTGAAGCCCAAAGCCCCTTAGCAGTCCCTTAGGCTGTTAGTAGATCGGCCTCTACATTTTCAGCACAGTGGTTAAAAATAGAGAGCAACTGAGCATGTGCCGAGCAGAGTAAGGCAGTCTGTTACTAGATTTTAAACAGTATAGACACTTATTTTAACGTTTTACATAGCTATACCTGCAAAAAAGGGGACAGCCTGGGGTGATCTAGCAGGACTTTATATTCTGTTAAAGTTCTGTTAAAGACTTTATATTCTAGTTTAACACCTTCCTGTCCAACCTATTGTAATCTGACAGTCGTGCGGGATCCCTATTATCCTGTGAGGACATCATATGACATCCTCCCAGGATCACACCTCAATCGTGCCCCATGGGCCGCACTCTGGCGTGACCTGTCACCAACTGTATCCACCGGACAGGGTTTTATGATTACACTATATATATATATATATATATATATATATATATCCTTTTACACATTTTTTTTGAATTTTTATAAATTTTTATTCCTTATCGGTATCTATTTACTTCTCTGTACGTTATCCATATTCTATGCTTAGATTAGAGAGAAATATACTGTCATTGACTATATATCATTGGCATTATTTAGCCCAATATTGTTGTAGTCTAATAGGTAACTTAATATGGACGCACTGTAACTGTCTATCCAAATTGCTTGTGCCGTCCAACTATCCAATGTTACAGCCTTTTTTCCACGCTTCACTCTATTTAAGCTGGCTCAATAATCCCGAGGCTTAGTCTTGAAGAAGAAACTGTTCACATATGCTCTGAAACGCGTCACTACCCCTTTCCTGGCGTCACTCCTGCTACATGCATTCCACACACATTGCATGCATTCCATGGAGGTTCTGGTAGAGCAGTGGCCATCTTGACCTGTGCTCCAACCTCCCCCTGCAGCTGCTGGTCAGCAAGTGAGAGGAGAGACAGTGAGAGGAGCCGTGACAAGAAAGATTTATGATGAGCCTGTTATATTCTTGTAAGTGTTTTTAACTGTACATCCTAACAAAATTGCTGGAAATTGCTGTACTTAGAAGTGCCTTTCTCCTATCCACCAGGCACGGCCGATGACAGATCACTGTACTGGCCTGCTTCGGGTATCATGTGATTACTGTGACTATTCACAGCAAATCACATAACTTTACACAATGAATGGCTGTGTTTCATGCCTTTTATTGTGTACTATTTTGATGAACTCTTTGATTGGTACAGACAGGGTCAATCACAGCCCATTTGTACTGTGTGATTAGCTGTGGCCAATCACAGCTAATCACAATAGTAAACACTGAATGAATCATTTTAATTCAGAAAAAAATGGTGACTTATAACTGTAAAATTCAGTTTTAATTAAATATAGTGTAAAAAAATCCTGGTCAACTCTACAGTGTAGTACAGCGTACCTATGGTACTTTCTTACAGACTAAATAGTAAACACTGATTTGGGTTATTTTCACCAAAGAAATGTAGCAGAATGCATTTTGGCCTAAATTTATGAAGAAAGAATATTTATTTGCAAAATGTTATAAATATGAAATGAATAAAAACATTTATTTAGAAAAAAAAATATGAAAAACCCAGTGGTGAATAAATACCACCAAAGGAAAGCTCTATTTGTGTGAAAAAATTAGAACAATTTCACATGGGTTCAGTGTTGCATGACTGTGCAATTGTCATTCAAAGTGCAACAGCTCTGAAAGCTGAAAATTGGCCTGCGTAGGAAGGGGGTAAAAGTGCCCGATATTGAAGTGGTTAAAGTGGTAGTAAGCTGTTTTTATTATTTTACCTACAGGTAAGAGTATAATGAATAATTTAATAAATGAATATCTCCTAAACATGCAATATTTAGGAGATATGCTCTCTTTCCTAAAGTCGGGGCATGCACTCTGAAGGAACGGCATACCTGTGCCGTTCCTTCAGAGCTGTGTGCCATGGCACAGGACTCCCGCGTGCATGAGCGGGAGTGATGTCATTGCGGCCTGGCCTGTCAGATGGCTGGAGATTGCGAATCCAGAGGAAGGACCGGGTGAAGATCTAAGCCTCTGCAGCGGTGATAGCACCCTGCTGGAGGGCTTCATTTTAAGGTAAGTTTTATATAACGTGCTAGTATGTGATGCATACTAGCACATTATGACATTACCTTGCAGGGGACTTTTTTCTTTCTTTCTTTCTTTCTTGCAGTGTACTACTGCTTTAATCATAGTTTTAATTGGTATCCCCTGATCACAATAAATACTTTCAGCCCTTCAGGAATTCTATCAATAAGAATATTAATTCTGAAAATACATTAATTTCGATCAAACATAGATCATTTGCAAAGATAAGCTTTGTAAATATTACTGAATAGAGGTTGTTGTTTCTCTAGCTGAAGGACGCTGACTTAAAGATCCTTTTTATCCCTGAGTTCTTTTAAGAAAGGTTTTTAGGGATTAAGAAAGATTTAACAGGATAAGACTAAAAACATTTCAGACAGTTGTGGGTTCTCTTAGATGTGATTATGCTATCTGTAAATATTGTGGGGTACATAAAAAAACTAAATTGCTAAATTTATAGTGACGGGAAGTTTTCCCTTTAAAACAGTATCTTACAGTAATTTTAGACCTACAATCAAATATATGTTATAAAATTCCTTGCAATGTGTTGGGTACACCATTAGATCACTGAAAAGGGGAATAAGGGAACATTTTTGTGAAAGGTCCAATGTTTTTGCTTTTAAACTGTCCAAAGTATTTATTTTTTTTATTTAAATATTTATTGATTTTTCAGATAAACAAGCTGTACAAACATACTCTTTAAAAAAAAAACATTAACACATTATCAAAACATTTAACATTTCATCTCCCCCCCCCCTCCGCCCCCCTACTTATGTACCACCTATTTGCCCCCCCCATCTAATCCTTCCCCCCCTCTGCTCTACATTTTCCTATTTATTTCTGGAGATCCTCATCCCTATAAAAGAAAAAAGGAAAAAGTATAACCATATTATTCTATGTTAGTCCCCCATAAACTCTATAATTAACTTTGACTTTTTAAATTCCTCCCATTTGTTCCATATTATATGGTGACTCTCCATCTTATCTTCATTCATATGGTAAAGTTCCACCAATTTACGTATTTGATCCACCCTGTCAACCCAATCTTTTATTTTCGGCGCCTCCTGTCTCCTCCAGAACTTGGGTATCAATCCCTTTGCTGCATTCAAATAATACAATAAACCAGATCTTTTATATTTTTTGACTGACAGCTTGGTACTATGAAAAAGGCAAATCTCTGGGTCTATTAAGATATCAACCACTGTAATTTTCTGGACACTTCCACCATATATATGATACATTGTGCCTCCACATCCACGCCAACATAAATGTGAATTATCTCCATTTAATCTATGTGCCACACTCAGTGTGATATACCATCTTGCCAAACATTTATAATTCATTTCTACCTCCTGCATATTTATATTTCCATGAATTAGTCTATACATTTTCCTCTGTTTTTCCGCATCCATTGTTACTCCTATATCCCTTTCCCATTTTTCTATATATGGAGGCCTTATATCTGTGTTTATTTCAGTGAGAATCTTATATATTTTGGAAGTTCCGTGTTTGCCATCTCCCCGCGTATCTAATAAACACTCAAAAGGGTTCCAATCCTCTCTTGTTCTTAAAGGCTTTGGAAGCTTCCCTATAAAGTGTTTCAATTGAAAATATTGCCTCTCGTCCATTCTCGAGAAAACTTCTCTCTTTTTTTTCAATTCCTTAAGTGAACCCATTTCCTCCCCCACCATTATATCCCTTAATTGTGCATCTTCCTTCTTAATCCACTTTCCTGTGATTCCTTCCTTACCAGGGGGGAAAAACTCTGTGGACCCTAAGGGCATTAACAATTAATTAAATTCCCATCCCATCTGTTTGTGTAAAACATCCCAAACTCTTAAAACATTTAATGTGAACAAACTTGTGCTATCTGCTAATCCTCGATATTGTGGAGGTAACCATACAATCCTATTAAAATGGTATTACTGAGTATATTTTCTATTTTAACCCAGATTTTCCTTTTTGCATTATATGTCCAGTCGAAAATTCTTACCATTATTACTGAGTTATAATATCTTTTCAAGTCTGGTACTACCTTTCTCTTTATTTCTACATAAAATTTCATGGCTTATTCTTGTTTTTTTATTCCTCCAGATAAATCTTGTTAACTTTTTTTTAATTGTTCTGAAATATACTTCTGGTAGTTTAATTGGTATCATTTGAAATTTATATAACATTTTTGGAACGATCACCATTTTTATCAAATTTATACGACCTATCCATGATGGGTTCTCCCTCCTAAGTTCCTTAGTTCATCCTTGATCTCATTTAACAATGGGATATAATTTAATTTATATAAGTTCTTGGAGGATATAGTTAATTTTATTCCTAGACATTTTAATTCTTTTTCTCTCCAAACAAAGGGAAATTCCTCCTGTAACCTATTTTTCTCTCTATTTGTAAGATTTATGTTTAAAATCTCTGTTTTTGTTGGATTAATTTTTAAATTTGATACCTCATCATACTCTTTCAGTGATCTCATTAAGTTTGGCAATGTTATCCTTGGGTTTCCCACATAAAACAGCATATCATCTGCATGAACTGCCACCTTATGCTCTGTGTATCCTATCCATATGCCCTTTATATCTATATTATTCCTTATTGTTGCCATTAGAGATTCCAAGAAGTGGAGACAGAGGGCATCCCTGTCTTGTTCCATTTTGCATCCTGAAATACTCTGATAATTCCCTGTTAACCATGATTGCTGCAGAGGGTTGAATATATAATTTCCTTATCCATTCTCTCATTCTATGTCCTATCCCCAATACTTCCAATTTATCTATCATATATCCCCAATCTACTCTATCGAATGCCTTTTCAGTGTCAATCGAGAGGACCACCGGGGTTTTCTCTTTCCTACTTTTTTGTATGAGAAACAAAGATCTCAGTCCATTGTCTCTACCTCTCTCCCTGGGACAAAGCCTACTTGATCTATGTGTATCCATTCTGGCATTAGGTCTTTCAACCTGTTTGCCAGAACTTTTGCATGTAATTTAGTATCTGTGTTTAATAAGGAAATCGGTCTATAACTTGAGCAGTGAGTAACATCCTTACCTTCTTTATGTATGAGAACTACATGTAGGGATGTGCTTGTAGGGATTCCCTCCTCATTTCCATCTCTCCCCAACGCATTCATATATATCCTCAATTTAGGTACTAATAGTTCTTTATATTTTTTATAATACCTCACAGTATATCCATCTGGACCTGGACTTTTCCCAGCTGTAGTACTTTTTAGTGCTAGTTGTATTTCTTCCTGCGTTATTGCTAATTCAAGGGATTTTAATTGTTCCTCGCTTATTTTTGGTAATCCCGCCTTTTTTAAGTATGTCCGTCTTTTTTCTACTTTTTCTGCTCCATCTTTATTTATAGAACTATGGGGAGTAATATTATATAGATTATTATAGTATTCTTTAACCACTTTAGCTATATCTTTAGTTGAATACACTACAGTAATTCTCATTTAGGATCTCTTATTTTCTCTATATAGTTCCTGGATTTTTTTTTTCTCTGAGCCCTCATTAAATACTTTCCTGGCCTGTCTCTATATCTGTCACTTATCATTTTATTAAATACTCTTCTCTTATCTGCTTCCAGAAAATTAATTAATCATTCTCTTTTATTTATTACCCTCTGCATAATCTCTTTTGTTACTCTATATTTATGTGTCTGCTCTAGCTTATAGAGTTCCCCAAGAAGCGCATTCATTTTTTCTCTTCTTTCCCTCTTCTTCTTTGCTCCAATCACTATCAGGATTCCTCTAATATAGGCCTTATGAGCCTCCCACACCATTGCTACAGACACATCCCCTGAGTAATTTTCTTAAAAAAATTGCTCTATTTCTTTTTTAATTTTTTGATCCGTCTCTTGATCCTGGAGAAGTGTCTAATTTAACCTCCATATCAGGGACGGACTGACCATTTGGAAACTCGGGCACTGCCCGAGGGCCCGGGGTCAGTAGGGGGCCCCATGAGATGTCCCTGGTACCTTTTTCATAGGCTTTTTTGAGTGTTGGCAAGGACACAGGGGCCCCATGAGCCCCTATTGCCCGGGGGTCCCATGAGTTGTCAGTCCACCCCTGCTCCATACTTTTCCCCCATTCGGCTCCTTTCCCCATAATAATTGCATTGTGACAGGAGCATGGTCCGATATTGACATCACTTCTATTTTTACTTTGACCAAAGACTCAATAAGTTGATGTTCCAGCAATATATAGTCCATTTTTGAATACATCTCATGTGCATGGGAGTAAAACGTATAGTCTCTGTCCTTCCTATGCTTAATTCTCTATATATCTACAAGTTGGCATTGAAATATCATTTTTTTCAAGGACCTCAAAGACCCACTTTCTGCTCTCTGCACAGAAGACGTCATGTCTATCTGAGGGTCCATAAAGAGATTGAAATCTCCTGCCACAATTATACTACTTTTTTTGAAATCCATTAATTTTTTCAGAGTATTTTTTAGGAATATCTCCAGTTTCTTATTCGAGCAATAAATATTTGCTAATGTACAATCTACTTTTTGTAGTTTTCCCTTCAGAAACAGAAATCTCCCTTCAAGACCTACCAATCTCTCTTCCAACCTAAACCTTATATTTTTCGCAAAACCTATTGCCACTCCCTTAGCTCTTCTAATTGGGGAATCTGCATAGAACCACAATGGATAATATCTGGAATTTAATTTCCCATTTGTTTCTAGCCCCAAATGTGTCTCCTGTAAGAAAACCACTGAAGACAATCTATGCTGAATCTCTTTAAATATCCTAAATCTCTTCCCAGGGCTATTTAATCCATTAACATTATAAGTCACAAAGTGAATCTCTTCCATTCTTCCCTGATTCTCCTATCCTCTCCTGCATCTCCTCTCTCTTCCTCTCTTGTCCATATCTTCCCCTTCATTCTCTAGGACTTCTCCAAACTAATATATCTCCTACTATATCGCAGAGGCTTAAACTACCAACTTCCCACTCCCCATACCCTCCACCCCCCCACACATCCCTCCACCCCCCCCATGCCCTCCCCAACCCCCTTTAAGCCTATAATTTGCCTACAAATCATTTGTGGTCCTAATCCCACCTTTTATTCAACTTTAAGGTGGAGCTCTGACCATGTATTTCTTCCAGATTGTTTGTCCCATCTCCCTTGTCCCGCCTTTCTCTAATTACCAAGGGAGAGGAGAAAAAAAAAATCCACTTTACCCTATTCCCCCTCCCCCCATTCCTACGGATTCACTTGTGGGGCAAATGGTACAAATGTGGGGATAAAGAGGGAGAAAAACAAGGAGAGAGAGAAAGGGAAAAAAAATAAAAAATAAAAAATTAAACCCACACACGTCTCTCCTTCTCCCCCCCCCCCCCACACTTCATTATTTCTACTATTTATTCCCCCTAGGAGCTGCCTGCCACCTCTCTTTTTCTATACCCTCCATCTCCCTCTCCCCCTTGCAGAAAATAGTTATTCCTGGGTGGGGGACCCAGGAATAACTATTTTCTGCAATTCAAGACTTTAACAGAAATCTCTCAAGTCCTCTGGGAATCTCATTCTTGCTGAATGACCATCTTTCAACCGATTAAACAAGCTGGGAATCCCCAGCTGTATCTAATGTTCTGCTTTCTCATGTGTTCTAGTAATGGTTTCAGTGTTCTCCTTCATGTTAAAGTTTCCACTGCTAGGTCAACAAAGATGTGCAAATTTATATCGCCATATTTTATTGCTGCCCTTCCTTTTATCTTCTTCCAAAGCTCCTCTTTATCTCGGTAATAATGAAATTGTACAATCACATCTCTCGAATTTTCTTTTCTACCTTCTTGGTGTAATCTTCTGATTCTATATACTTTATCAATTTTAAGTAGCTCTGTTGCAGGTCTGTCCATTACTATAACAAGCATTTTCCCTATTGTTTCCATCAAATTTTCTCCTTGGGAAATCTCTGGGAAACCTTGTATCCTTAAGTTGCGTCTTCTATCCCTGTTCTCCTGATTCTCCAATTTATATAGCAGATTCCTCTGTTCTTTTCTCATTTCCATCATCCGTCTCTCTAAATTTATTATGGCTTGGGCATGTTTATCCAGTTTTTCCTCCGTCTCTTCTACCCTGGTCAATACCTGTCCCAAATCTTTATGCAATTTTGCCATCTCCTGTTTTATTGATGTTTCTAATCCTTTAAACATTTCTGCTATTTCTATTTTAGTGAGTAATTGTGAGTTCTTTTTTTGTTCTTCTATTTTCTTCAAATCCGCTGTTTTGTCTATATCTCCTTCCTCTATATCTTGACTAATATTTGTCATTTCCAGGGATAGTCTAGAGCATTCTCCAGTGCTGTTTTCCATCTCAGTTTTTCCACTTATTCCTTGCTGTCTCTCGGGGGTCTGTTTCTCTTGTTGTGGTATATATTTTTCAATTGAGCTTGTCTGGGAGGCCTTTGGCCCTCCTCCTTTTATCGCTTTATTTTTCGTACTGTTGAAATTTTTCTTTTTCTCCTTTCTCTCTCCCCTCCTAGAGACCTCTGTTAGTATCCAGATCCCTTTTGGGTCCTGTCGATTTTAATTTATCCTCCTTCCACTTCATCTTTTGGCAAGATCCCCTGGATGCAGTCCCCTGGGTGTCACCCCCCCTCAATTTTACTTCACAGTTCCAATCAATTTTAATGAGTTTATTTCATTTACATTTCATCTCACTCACCATCATGGCCTCTTCTTCCTCCACACCAAATAATTCAGGCTTCTAGTGTTCTTCTCCTGGGTGAGTGAGATGCCAGCTTCAATGGATGCTGGTATAAGCCTTCAGGGGGGGACTCCCTCAGTGTACCTACAGAGGTCCCGACAGCTCCACCTATAGTCTGATGGTAACGGGGGGGGGGGAACGGAGAGGGGAGAGCGGTCCACCGCCTCCTTCATGCCAGCCGGCTTCTCTCAGCTCCCAGGACTCATTTGCAGAGAGTCACGTGACCGCTCGGTGTTCATGCTGCTCCTTCCCACTGCCAGGGATCTCTGCTCTCCTCCTCCAGCCTCAACCTCACTCTCCGCCACCGGCCAGCCCAACATGGAAGGGTCCGCATGGCTCACTCTCCTCCACAGGGGACCACTCCCGCACCTAGGTAGATCACGGCGGCTGCTCCCAGGGGATTTCCTCCTGTATTCTAGCGAGACATTAGAGACGCCTGTTGCTGGGAGATCTCACATTGATCTCCCGCTTGGCACCATGTTCAGGGTCCTCCTTGTCCAAAGTATTGAGCCACTTTAGCAGGTACATGGAGGAGGTATGATATCCTTTACATTTATTGGGATGGAAAGTGTTTTGTTTCCACAGCTAGGGGTGTTTCCACCAGTGATTTCTGGAGCAGGAATTTTTTTTGCATCTATAAACCCTGCTTTAGGATACCAGATGGTCTCAACTACCACTGGGATGTGATTTGTATTTGTTTGGTTTTTTTAAATAGTTATAGAGACTGCAAGTAAAATGCAGAATGTTCTTGGTTACAGTGTAACCTTCTTTACTCGTACTTTCCTGTTCTCTCATTTTCATTTTTTTTTCTTTTTTGTTGCTATGCAACACACCTGTTTTCTTTATAAATGAATGCTTTTATTGGCAGAATTATTTCTCTGTGGCACAGAAGGCTCCATGCACACTAGCGATTTTTTTTTAGCTCCTAGAAGCTGTTATTAGCATTTTTTTCTGCTCCTAGAAGCCAAATAATGTTATTTCTATGTGTTAATGCACACTACTTTAGACTATTAGCATTTTTTGAGCTTCAGCATCTAGGAGCAGAAAAAATATTGTTTTGTAGAGTTTTTTTGAAGCGTTTTAAAATGCTCCTAACAGTTTTTTCTAGCTTTTTTCTACATGTACTATAATAACACTAATAAAACTCTAACACTCCTAAACACTTTAAATGCTACTAAAACACTAAAAAAAAAGCTTTTACTAGCATTTTTTATCCAGCTCCGAAACGCATCACTACCCCTATGTCAGGGCAGGAGCCGAGGAACGGACAGGCAGGCCTAACAATGTAACGCACTGGCTGACGACAACCACCACCCACAGACCAAAGTCCCTCAGGGCGCGGAGTCTAAGTCCCAGGCTGCCCTTCACCAGGGCCCCTGATGGTGGGGATGGACTTGACGCAGCCAGGAACCAGGTCGCGGCCCCCGAGACACCTCAGCTGCGGTAATGGCCGCCGCCAATGGCGTGTAGCTGGTGGAAGAAACAAAAGAGTAGTCAGACAAGCCGGGGTCAACAACAACAGGACAAAACAGTACAGGACAGCAGACAAGAATCACAGGTCACAAGCCGGGTTCAGCAACAGAGGGTCAGATCAAAGGAGAATACAAAGAATAGTCAAGTCACAAACCGAATCAGAATACCAGGAGAGTCACGAGAGTCAGAACAGAGTAATAGTAACACAAAGACACAAGACACAAGTGCAAAGAGCATGTGCGGGCCACAGGCTTATATGTCATCAGCTACGCCCCTCTGGGGGGTGGACCTCAGAGACTTGAAGGCATAAAAAGGATTCCCATCATGCACAGCAGAATCCAAGATGGACGCCAGCACATGGAGTAACATAACCTCAGGGAAAAGGTAGGACCTTGACAGTACCTCCTCCTCAAGGGCCCCTCCCCCTCCGCGGCTCAACAAAAGGTTTCTGAGGAAAGCGGGTATGAAAAGCGCGGAGGAGGGCAGGAGCATGGACATCCGCGGAAGGAACCCAGGAATGCTCCTCAGGACCATAACCGCGCCAATGAACCAGGAACTGTAATCGACCGCGCACCAATCGAGAGTCCAGGATCCGGCTCACCTCATACTCCTCATGACCGTCAACCCGGACAGGACGGGGCCGAGGCAGAGAGGTAGTGAAGCGATTGCAGATCAGAGGTTTCAACAGGGAAACATGAAAGATATTGGAGATCCGCATCCCAGACGGAAGGGCAAGGGCATAGGCCACCGGATTCACTTTGCGGAGAATGCAGAAAGGACCGACAAAACGGGGAGCTAGCTTGGGTGTGGGCACCCGAAGATTGAGGTTGCGAGTAGACAACCACACCCGATCGCCGACCTGGTATGAAGGAGCGGGCAACCGTCTGCGATCAGCCTGGAACTTTTGGCGCTGAGCTGAGTCCCTCAAGGCCCTCTGGATCTGCCCCCATGAAGAACGCAGGGCAGCAAGATGGTTCTCCACAGCCGGAATGTCCTGTGGTGAGAACCTCTCAGGTAATACTGCGGGTTGGAACCCATAGTTGGCCATGAAGGGTGACATCCCGGAGGAGGAGTTGACCGCCGAGTTCCTGGCAAACTCTGCCCAAGGCAGGAGATCGGCCCAATCGTCCTGATGGTCTGAAATATAACACCGAAGGAATTGTTCTAAGGCCTGATTGGAACGCTCCGCAGCCCCATTGGACTGCGGGTGGTAGGCTGAGGAAAAGGAGAGACTAATACCCAACTGGGAGCAGAAGGCGCGCCAGAATCTGGACACGAACTGACTCCCGCGGTCCGAGACAATCACCTTAGGCAACCCATGCAGGCGAAAAATCTCCCTGGAAAAGACCGTGGCCAGTTCTTGCGCTGTTGGTAATTTCCTGAGTGGAATGCAATGGCACATCTTGGAAAACCGATCGACGATCATGAGGATGACCGTATGACCCCGAGACACCGGGAGGTCTACAATAAAGTCCATACCTAGGTGTGACCAAGGACGCTCCCCATTGGGAATGGGTTGCAGAAGACCCAAAGGGAGATGCCGTGGAGACTTATTCTGGGCACAAATCGAACATGCCGCTACATAAGAGGCAATGTCGGCACAGAGGGTTGGCCACCAGAATAAGCGAGAGATGACCCAACACAGCTGGTTCTTCCCCGGATGCCCGGCAGTTTTGGCGTTATGGTAGGCACGCATCAGGCGGGTGCGCAATCCCTCGGGTACAAAACATCTACCCTCCGGCTTCCCGGGGGGAGCATCAGATTGAGCCGTCAAAATCTGCTCCCCAAGAGGAGAGGTCAGACTGGTGCGAATGGCAGCCAGGATCTGATCTGGAGGAATAACTGAGATTGGCTCAGAGTCTTCCCTGGACAACTCAGAGTATTGCCGTGATAACGCATCAGCCCTGACATTCTTGGAACCAGGCAAATATGAAACCACATAGTTGAAGCGTGACAAGAACACAGCCCATCTGGCCTGGCGGGGTGTCAATCTTTTGGCCTCCGAAAGATAAGTCAGGTTCTTATGATCGGTAAGAATGAGGACCGGAACCGCGGAGCCCTCGAGCAGGTGCCTCCATTCCTGGAGAGCCAGAATGATTGTCAACAACTCCCTATCTCCAATCTGGTAGTTGCACTCTGCAGAGGAAAGCTTCCTGGAGTAGAACCCACAGGGAAGTAGGGGTCCATCGGGCGACCGACGTTGAGACAGGAGAGCGCCTACTCCCGTCTCGGATGCATCAACCTCAAGGACGAAGGGCAATCCAGGATTGGGATGAGACAGTATCGGAGCCGACGCGAAGGCGGATTTCAGAGCCTCGAACGCTACGATGGCCTCGGGTGGCCACTCGTGAGGATTACTGCCCTTCTTGGTTAGGTCTGAGAGAGGCTTTGCCAGCGTGGAGAAGTTCCGGATGAACTTCCGATAGTAGTTGGCAAAATCCAAAAAGCGCTGAATGGGCCGAAAACCATTGGGACGAGGCCACTGCAGAACCGCCAAAACCTTCTGAGGGTCCATGGAGAATCCCTCCGCAGAAATGATGTAGCCTAAAAAGGCAACTTGGGATCGATGGAATTCGCACTTCTCAAGTTTACAAAAAAGTTCGTTCTTACGTAATCGTTGCAGCACCTGCTTGACATCCTGGATATGGGACTCCATGGAGGCAGAGTAAACCAGGATGTCATCCAAGTAAACTACCACGCACTGCTGCAACAAGTCACGAAGGACATCATTTATGAATTCCTGAAAAACTGCGGGCGCGTTACACAACCCGAAGGGCATCACCAGGTACTCGTAGTGACCGGTTCTGGTGTTAAACGCGGTCTTCCACTCATCCCCCTGTTTGATCCGTACGAGGTTGTACGCCGCCCTAAGGTCAAGTTTGGTAAAGACTGTTGCCCCCTTAAGGCGGTCGAATAACTCAGTAATCAAGGGAATCGGGTAGGCATTCTTAGTGGTGATTCGATTAAGACCCCTATAATCAATGCAAGGCCTCAATTCACCAAAACCACCGAATAGTGCGGAGAAGAAATCACCTGGAAACAGGCCAACTCCCTGTGAACAGCCCCAATAGCTACTTCCACTGGCACAGTCTCGTGGGTAACCTGCGGTGGTTGCAGGGGCCTGCCATCTATCGCCCCAGGAGCAATGGGGTAACTCGAGCCTGCAGGGGAATGGAGTGCTGGGCAGCAAACGAGCTGTCCATAAACAACCCGCTGGCCCCAGAATCTACCAACGCCTGGGCCGTCACCGAGCCCTCCGCCCAAGAGAGGACAACGGTGATCAGTGGCTTATCTCTGCGGAACGCCGGGGACGAGGAGAGTCCACCCAAGATCTGTCCCCGACAGGATCTCAGGTGCGAGCGTTTCCCGGACAGGACTGCCAAAAGTGCCCACCAAGACCACAGTACAGTCAGCGACCATCCCGACGCTGAGCGGCCTGCTCCCCCTCGGAAAGGCGAGCAAACCCCAGCTGCATGGGCTCACCACCAGACAATCTATCCCCAGGAGGCGTGGGAGGAGAGGGAGGAACGGGTGGGACAGAAAACGCAGGTGCCAGTCGATTGGAAGGCCTCCACAGGCGTTCCTTGAGTGAAGGCCTCTCCCTGAGCCTGGTGTCAATCAGGATCAGGAAAGAGATGAGCTCCTCCAACACCACAGGCAGTTCCTTAGCTGCAATCTCGTCCTTCAGTGTGTCAGAAAGACCATGGGAAAACGCAGCCACCAGAGCCTCATTGTTCCAACCGACCTCTGCCGCCAGGGTACGAAACTCTATGGCGTACTCGGCCACGGTCCGTGAACCCTGATGCATGGTCATGAGCAGCTTGGCCGCCGAGGCGGAACGAGCCGGTACATCGAATACCCTACGGAAGGCATCGACAAAACCGGAAAAATCTTGAATCACCGGGTCGTTCCTCTCCCATAAGGGATTTGCCCAGGCCAAGGCCTTGTCTGAGAGTAGTGAAATTAGGAACCCAACCTTTGACCTCTCAGACGGGAAGGCGTGGGGTATTAATTCAAAATAAATACCCACCTGGTTGAGGAACCCACGACACTGACTCGGCTCACCCCCAAAGCGCTGTGGAAGAGGGGCAGAGCCAGTCATACCTCTGGGTGCCGCTGATGCAGCCACCGAGGTGGTGGATGCAATAGGCGGAGAAGCAGCGGGAGAGACCACCGGAGTGACTACCGGCCTAATAGCACCAGGAGCAAGGTGTGCAGTGCGTGCAAGCAGAGTTTGCAACGCCTGAGCGAACTGATCCAACAGGTGATCCTGTTGATCGAGTCTGGCGACTAGCGTTGGGAGCGAAGGCGTGCCTGCACCGTCAGGGTTCATGGCACTTGTGTAGTGTCAGGGCAGGAGCCGAGGAACGGACAGGCAGGCCTAACAATGTAACGCACTGGCTGACGACAACCACCACCCACAGACCAAAGTCCCTCAGGGCGCGGAGTCTAAGTCCCAGGCTGCCCTTCACCAGGGCCCCTGATGGTGGGGATGGACTTGACGCAGCCAGGAACCAGGTCGCGGCCCCCGAGACACCTCAGCTGCGGTAATGGCCGCCGCCAATGGCGTGTAGCTGGTGGAAGAAACAAAAGAGTAGTCAGACAAGCCAGGGTCAAAAACAACAGGACAAAACAGTACAGGACAGCAGACAAGAATCACAGGTCACAAGCCGGGTTCAGCAACAGAGGGTCAGATCAAAGGAGAATACAAAGAATAGTCAAGTCACAAGCCGAATCAGAATACCAGGAGAGTCACGAGAGTCAGAACAGAGTAATAGTAACACCAAGACACAAGTGCAAAGAGCATGTGCGGGCCACAGGCTTATATGTCATCAGCCACGCCCCTCTGGGGGGTGGACCTCAGAGACCTGAAGGCATAAAAAGGATTCCCATCATGCACAGCAGAATCCAAGATGGACGCCAGCACATGGAGTAACATAACCTCAGGGAAAAGGTAGGACCTTGACACCCTATCCTGGCATCACTTCTGTTACGTGCATTGCACGCACACGGCATGCATTCCACGGAGGTTCCAGAAGAGCAGCAGCCATCTTGACCTGTGTTCCAACCTGCCCCTCTGCAGCTTCTGGTTGGCAAGTGAGATGAGAGACAGTGACAGGCCATAACAAGAAAGATTTATGATGAGCCTGTTTTTTACATCGTTTTTTGAGCTTAACATAAAAATGCTAGCATGCATGGAACCTAAAAGGTAATGTGGTGATTCCCCTCCCATTTCCTGGGAGACAGGGTATTTATTACGATCTGGGCATGCTGACAAGTTGCTAAAATTAAGATCTAAGCATGTGAGGATGAGGTCCTCTCAACACTGAGAAAAAGGTGCCTTACTAGGAGGGTGGAGGTTGTGCCATCCTTCCTTGCAAGGTGACCTTTCACTATTGAAGGTTGTTGTATTTTTTAAATAGTACACCTATCTCTATAGGTTTTATTAAGATATATATGTTCTTTTCTGTTTTAGAGTCCAGAGGGCCCCCACAAGCCTCCAGGATACTATCAAGTTCCATCTACTACCATCCATGGATTCAACCTTTGCTTCATCTGCCACTGTACTCATGTTGCCCTTTATTTGTTTTTAATTATGTGTAGCTTCTCAGGCTCCATGCACTTAGCCTATTCTTCCACCCCAGGGTTGGTAGTGTGTTTTGTGCTGGTTTACATCCTGTTGCTCTAGAAAAAACTCATTGCATAGCCACAACATATTCTTTAAGTGTTTTTGCGGGTTGGGAATAGTTTTGACCTCCTTGACATTTGGCTGCTATTTTTACTTCTCCTTGGCAATAAAACTCTGTGCTGAAAACTAACAGCACTGATATCCTGGTACCAGAAAACAACATACCAGTCCTAGTATGTGTGGATATATACATCCAACCAAAAGACCAATCTAATCTAAGGGCGATAGTAGCAATCAATAAAAACCTAACCAGCTGAATCATCACAAGGGAAAAGATATGTTCATAGTTGAACTGCAGCTCACTTGAAAATTCTGGTTACACATGTGTAGAGTCACAAAGCACACATCAATCTTCTTGGGTGGCAGTCATCTCATATTTATGTATAATCATAGAGTAGATCATATCATTGCTGCCAGGTTGGGTGTCTGGGGGTGTACATATAAAAAAAATGTCATTTTGTACATTATTTGATATAATCCTTCATTTGTACACATATACAATTTATTGCACAGTAGTTCGTATTTATAATGCAGTCATGTGTATGT